>NC_056730.1:720389827-720492327 GCF_019279795.1 Protopterus annectens | reverse complement strand
GGGAGACACCCTGAAGTGCAACTTAGAAAATAGCATACTAATAAAACAGGTATGTGAAACATGTCAGCATGTAATTGAATGTAGTACTTGGTCTGTAATAATGGGACAGATGATTTCGAAAGCTTGATATGTGCCATCAAAACTTGCTGTAATGATGTCCTGCTGAACAACTGCTATGGACATAGCATCTGGCCCTGTGGGCAGTGGGCCATACCTATCAACTGTGCAGATTAGCACAGAATGTCACGATTTAAGCCATCATAGTGTTTGTTGTGTTCCTCCAAACATCTATATTAGTCTGGCAAAAAGCTGAAGGTGGATCTGTCCCAATATATTCCCCCAATGTTAGGTTTTGTCCACATGTGATGCTCTACTTTGTTGCAAGGCAGAACAGTTCAGCTGTGGAGGAATGGATAATGTCAATAATTAAAAGAGATACCCATTTGAGGCTCCTCCACCCCCATTTACAGTGCCTTTGGTCAGATGTTCTGCAGTGAGAGGTTCAGAGTGTGGATCTGATGTTCAAATGCACTCCATAGGTTCATAGGTTCATGGGTTCATAGGAGTGTACTAGGCTAACGGCCCTGGAGCCTTTACAAGGCTAGCCCATAGGATTACCCTGGCATCATGACACCCGACCTTAGTTCCTATGCTTCTGTCGAGTAGAGCCACTGGAGTGATCCCTGGGGTGAAATTGTCTATTTCCCATCCACTCATCAAGATTTCTCTTGAAGAGGGTCAGTGAGGTTCTCTGCTTGACATGTATGGGAAGTCTATTCCATAGCATGGGCAACTTCTGGGTTATATACCTGTCCCTCCAGCATGTTTTGTTGATTGTGGTAATGAGGTTGAGGTCTCTGGAGCATGTAGTGCAGAGAGATTGCGATTTCTTTAGATGTAGCATTTCTAACAGAGCTGGGCAGACATGGCTTCATAAGTCAAGCAGAGATTGCCTCTAAGTATGTGATATGAGACAGAGAATAGTTTGAGTTTTTTGAGTCTGTCCATATAGGACAAGTGTTTAAGGCCGGGTCTATATTATGATATCGCACGCTCAGAAGAGCGAACGACATATAATCGACACCATGTAAGCAAAAGCTTACAACGTTGAAACCTCAGAACAGCAATTTTTTTCCAAGGGAAAAAAATTGCTGTTCCGAGAAAAAAAAAATATAAAACATTACATAATGTGGGGGGCTTCACCCCCCACACCCCCGAAGTAGGGGGCTGTGCCCCCACACCCCCCTACTTGAATATACCAACTCCAAGATCACAATACAGTGCCAAAAAAGCAAAGTAGCAAAAGCGGCCAAACAAATTCTTTCAAGAGAAAGAATTCAATGAAAAGACACTTCGCTATTTTGCCTTTTTGCTCTTTTCAGTTCAACAACCTGCATCTGCGACAGTATAATAGGGAGCCTTTAAGGCCTAGGATCCTGTTTGTAAGGTATTTTTGCAGCCTTTCCAGTTGCAGGTGTCTAGTGAGGGACATGCCAAAAGGGGCACTGTACTCTATGATTGGCCTAATGAGGGAAGAGTAGAGGGCGACAATGACCTCTTTCACCCTGGATGCAAAACCCTTAGTAATGAGATGTGCCACATAGAAGGACTTTTCGACCACAGTGGCAATGTGGTGGTCAAAAAAGAGGTTGCTGTCAACCTGCATTCCAGGATCTCTTATAATGCCTTCTGTTTGTTCGATGGACCAGCATCAATCTGGTAATTCAAGGGAAATGGGTTTTCCCAAGGGGGATGATGACACATTTTTGGCATTGAGCTTAAGACCATGGTTCTGACACCAGTCGATGGTGTCATTGAGACCTTTCTGTAGGATGTCAACATCACTTGGGGAGTTAATAATAGCTCCCACCATGCAATCGTCTGCAAACTTTGTCAGCCAGAGTCCCTTTGTGTTGTCCTGGACTTCAGAGAAGTAGATACCAAACAGGAGAGGACCCAGGACTGAACCCTGTGGGACTCCACTCGTGACTGGTCAGCAGTCTGACTTGGAGTCAGCTACTGTCACACTGTGGGTTCTATCTGTGAGCTAGTTTGCAACACACCTAGTGATATAGGAGTTGATGCCCAGATTATTGAGTTTTTCTATGATTCCTGAGTGGGGAATGGTATCAAAGGCCTTGGCCAGATCAAGGTAGGCTGTATGTACTACCTTGCCTTCATCCACAGCTCTGGTGACTGACTCAAAGAAGTTGACCAAGTTGAGCATGCATGATCTACCCTTCACAAAACCAAGCTGTGTAGGATCCAGAGTTTGGAGATTCCCTATATCCTTGTTTATTAGGTCCATGATGGTGTGTTCCATAGCTTTGCATATCAGACTCGTCAAGCTAATTGGGCGATAATTCCCAGGGTCTGTAGTTGCTCCTCCTTTGTGGAGAGGGAGTATATTGGCAATATCTGTTGACTCGGTATAGGAGGTACCATTGTGCAGTAGCTCAGAGCAATTCTGGGTATTGCCGTGGAGATTCTTCACATAACTATAGAAGGCCTTGTGTTTGTCTGTACTATCTGCTGCAATTCTGTTTTCATAGCTAGATTTAGAGGATTTGATGAGGGATCTCAACCTTTTGTTGAGGCTGATAAGGGAGTTTTTCCAGTCTTGGGAGTTCGCCTTATTCCGCATCAGTCTCCTCCTTCTGTTATATAGTTTGTTTATGGCAGGGCACCACCAGATTGGCTTCCTTTTTTTGAGGAGAGTGTCTTAGTTCTAATGGGTATGGTGAGATCCATGCATTTGTGTACGCATTGGTACAGTGCATTGGTGTATGATTCAGTGGTCATGCAACTCTTCTCCATTTGCATGGGTGCTGTGAAGTTACCCACCTCTGTTTTTGGGAGCCCAAAGTTAGCTTTGGAGAAGTTTTTCATGGTGGTTACCTTTGTGGGGGGGGTGGTGAGAGGGACGTGGATTTCCAAGGTGATTAGTTTGTGGTCGGATCTAACTAGGGAGGATTCGACTATTGGTATAGAGCAACGGTCACCCATGTTAGTAGGTCAAGGATGTTGCTACCTCTAGTGGGGGTAAGAATGAGCTGGTCCAGAGCATTGGAATTAATGAAATCCAGAAAGCACTGGGGAAGTGTACTGGTACATGAGTAGTTTTCCCAGTTAATGGAGGAGTAGTTGAAGTCGCCCAGTATGAGAGTGTTAGGTTGGACCCTAATATTCTCCAGGGTGCTTAGGAACATGGAGTGTGAGTCTTGGACATGGTTGGGGACCTATAGCAGGCTACGACCTGAATCGCTGTCTTTCCCAGTGTTAGCTGCACCTGAAGTATCTCAGATGTGTTATGTTGGGCTACCAGTCTGGAGGTGTGCACATCCTTTATGAATATGGAAACACCACCGCCTTTGGAGCTTCGGTCCAAGTTCTGGGGCCGAAAGGTGTGGAATGAGTTATAGCCTGGTAGTGCAGGGGTGCTTTCTGCTGCCTTGAACCAGGTCTCTGTTACAGCACAAATGTCGATATTCTCTATTTTAAGGAGTGCTTCGAGCGAGTGCATTTTACGATTTAGACTTTTAGCATTGAGCAGCATCACTCTCAGACTGCATTTGTTTGTAGCTGTTATGGTGGTAATTTGGTCTTTGGAACACTGCCTAATCAAGGCACTATAGTGATGGCAAGATCTTTGGCCACTATCCAGAAGTTATACACACACACGTATATACATATATATATATATATATATATATATATATATATATATATATATATATGTGCATTTTCCCTACTGTTGAATGACTGTATGTGTGAGGTGTGAGAAAACAGCAGACATATCTACAGTTCAGATGCCTTAGTGGTAAATTGCTGTGGCTATTGTGTGCAGGGTCCTGGGTTTGAGACTGACGAGGGCTGATTATTTTGTTGCTGGGCAGAACAAGGGCTGCTGGATACAAAGAGATAAAAGCATTTTAGGAAAGTGGTGAAAAAGAGGGCACAAAGAGGGAAAGACAATAGGGAAAGTAGCTAGGAATGTGCAGGATGGGTGTAGAAAAGATCCATAGCTGTCCGTTTTTTCTACAGCAACAACTGTGCATATATACTAAATTTGGAGGTATATTTGGTCACTCAAACCCCTGACAGAGAGGTGAGGACAACAATAATGTGTGGTGAAGACAATTAGACCAGATAACATGTCCAGTGGACACGTGTGTGAAATGGACAGTTATGTATGGGGCAAAATGCTTTTTGGGGAACAGATTGCCCTTTTTAAGGTGAGAGTGGGTTTTTTGGGAAGGATAGTAGGTATATTTGGGGAGGTAGGTTAGGTTGGAAGACAGACAAGACAGACAAGACAGCATACAGGGGTGGTATATGGCACATGTGGGGGGTAAACCCCTTGGACGGGGAGGGGTGTTTGGAAATCAGAAGTCCATGAGCCCTTAAATGGAAACAGTGGGACTGAGGTCCCCACCCATGGCCAGTCACCACTGCACCTTCATGGCTCTGACAGTGGTTGTACTGGGGGCTGAGCAGGAGGAGCAGGCTGACCCTGTAATTGCACCACATGGCCCTCAAGCTGGCATAGCAGATCTCCACACTCCCTTCAGAGCTTGGTACACACAAATCCCTGGATCTGATTTTGGGTGACAGGATCCTGTCCGTGCCTGCTCCCATGGGTGGGACCAGCCCCATCCCATGAGGGGGTGTCACCAGAAGGTGGTGCAGGACCAGCGGATAAGACAGTCCTGGAGTGGTTCCCAGCCATGCTGTGGCCCGGTGCCATGGCCAGATGAGGTGGGATTGGTGGGTCCGCTGGAAACAGCCTTTCCAAATATGCTATGGTGTTGTAGTTTTAGAACATATGTGGGTTAGTAATAGTCAACACAATCCAGGATTAGTTATAACAGCATGCATAGATACTCCCATTAACCCAAAACACCAGGTTTGAAACAGTTGCATAGCAAACGAGCACAAGCAGACATGGAACCACAGTGGCCATTACAACAGCAGGCAGGTTACATTGATAGCAACAGGGCACCAATGATAGCGTTTCAACATGGAACATTAATAGAAACACATTTCAATATTTGTTGAACAATAGGACATATGTCCCAACAGTTGGTTTGGTCTAAAGATACCCATTGGTTTGTGTATTTAGATTATTGTTGCAGATATGGTGGGGGGGGGGTTGTCAATTAACAACTTATATATCTTGCAGTGTGAGACCCTCTGATCTTTTTTCCTGTTTATGTCTTCCACGTACTATGTCAAGGGAATGGCTGCCTGCTTTCATAGCACAGGAAAAACACATGATAATAAATTCTGTGGAATTCCATCATACCATCTTATTTGGGTGCAGGGTGCATGATCTGCAGGAGAGGACCGCCCTGTGAAACAAGCTCATCCACAGGGTGAACGATGTCAGCCTGCATAACCGCAGCAGGTATGGCATTGGACCACCGACTTGATGCCCCACACCTGTCAGCATGCTCCTGCTGTTAGGAGGGACAAGCTAGCCACAGGTGGGGGTCATGCCATCCAGCCCCCACTGACACATGCTGAGGAGCTCTTTGCCAGCCTTGGGGCACTCACCCACCAGCCAAGCCATCAAATTGCAGATAGCATAGTGGAGGTGGGTGCCACCCACACAATGGATGAGGAGCATCCAGGTAAGGCTCCAGGGCACATTAGTTGACCACTGTTGCTTATCCATCTTCATCTGTAAAGTATCTACATGCAAATGTCAGATAAGATAGTCTGTTGCTGCAGTGTAGTAATGAACAGATGTGCATAATCTCTAGTATTGTAGGTTTGTACTGTTAATGTACTGAAATGCTGCTCCCACCCTGTACCAATGCCACAGGTGTGGGTACTGACATTATGTCTCTCACCCAACTATGTAGGTCCATCTGGTATACATCTGGGGCAGCAGCCTGTAGCTGGTGAGTATGGAGTTGTTTTTTTCAGGTTTGCCAATACACCAGCCATGTTATGGCCACGGTATTTGCCATGCACATATTTACCACACTGACCCATAATGCATGCTGTGCATATTCACTCATTGTTGCTGTGAACTGCACTGCATCACAGTGGTCACCATGGTAGCATATCTGAAGGGTATGTATAAGTCCTGCAGTATACCTAAGAACCTGTCAGTGCAAGATGTGTGGACCGAGATGAACATAATGGTGGGACAAATGGCCTAGAGTAGGTCTGAAACATTACCCTTATACAGTGGCTGCAACACTGTATACACCACTATTACAATGGAAACTGTTCCTAATGTAAACAACCGCAAATCAGAATACAACATTCCACATCTTTTACAACCCCTAATGTGATCCTAAGATTAGCAATGAATGTGTAATAAGGAATCCTATGTTAGGACAACAAATATGGGGAATACATAGCTTAACAAATACTGGCAGCATATGTGTGCACACAATCCAAATAACATATTGTGGAAGCAGCTTGTGAGATACTGACAGCATTCACTCTTCTTGAGTACACACCTTCCACCAAGTACAGGGCCTCAATGTCACACCAAGTGATGGTCTGCTGTCCAAGAAGTATGTCCATGACATTTGCCCACTCACCTGCAACACAGGCAGCCATGGCTTACACACATCTTACAAACCATGGAATGGATCCCATATCTGAAAGGTAGCATTCAGGAGTAGGAGAAGTAGCCTTATCTCACCATTGCGTATACCATGGCAAACAAGGCAGTCATGTATGTGTGTGTATGAAGTATGGGACAAAATTAATGTATAAAATAAACAGATGCCTATCCAAGACAGATGACAACATATGTTGCAAACTGGTCATGGAGGCTGCCCAGACACATGCAGCAACACTGAGGGACTTGCAGGAATGTCTAGCAAGCACTGCCTATGCAGAACCTATGTCAACAATCACCTGGAATCCGCATACGTGTGGCCTATGGGTTACGGTAATCAAATGGAAGAGTTGTTCCACTGGAAACATCAGCCAGGGCTCTCTACAGGTAGCATATGCATAACATCAGGTATCCCAAAGGCATGTATTGCAATGTGTAATGGTGTACTGAGACCAAGGCTGAAAAACTACAGACAGTATTAATAAAGATACATGTGGTGCACAAGCAACACCTCGCCCCACCTCAGGCCCACCATCCCCATTTTTACCTTGCTAGTGCCAGTGTACACCTTTAGGCTTGCTGTTCATTAGCAAGAACTAGGCTGGTAGACATGGCATTCTGAATTTAGAACACTGCAAAATAACACTCATGTGTGGCCCATAGTTGTCAAGCATCTGCAATAAGGCTGAGGATGGGGAGGGGCATCATCCTGAAACACAACAGTGAACTGAAGCATACATCTAAAGCTCCATAAGAATGGCTGTATCTGAACACAGTCAAGGTCATGAATTGTGCCAGACATAACCCTGACTCCACAGCAATAGTGAGTATGGCACTTTAGTGACACATTGACTGTGTCATATCCTGGGTACAGCTGAATATAAGTAACAGGTCTGTGTAACAGTTACTGCATGTGCCAAATGGCTGATAAGTCTGAGGGCTGTATACAGGTGAGTGCATGGTGGCTGATGTCAGCAGATCTTCTGAAGTGGACAATGATAAGTGTACTGGGTGGCGCACACTAAATGTTTGTGAATAACACATACACACACACACACACACACACACACACACACACACACACACACACACACACACACACACACAGATGCTTTGGTGTTGATGCAATACACAGAGAATACTGTACACATGGATGTACTTAATTTTCAAGTGACGTCATTTTGGCATATGTAATTCCACCAAGACCAAATAGCCAAAACATCACATCAGTAAATACTCAGTATGCCAGTTCAATGTCATTGATGATGGTACTGGCAGGGCATATGTCCTCTTCCTTAATGCAGTGCAATCCTGCAGTTGGTAAGCATAGGTGTGCTGGTGTGGGTAGCACCGCCCCCCACTTTGGAGGGTGTGGAGTGGCATAGAACCACACATACTATGATTAAGAATTACTTAACCTGTTAACATAAACTGTAAAGTATAACAACAGACTAAGTGGGGGGATACTCACAACAATAACCCCAATGTGGGTGGCTGTGCCCACAACAACCACACCCAACTATATATACCAACTCCAGTATTGCTATACAGCTGTACAGTGGGGATGAGGGCATTTACACATCCACTACTAGTTTTGATGGAATGAATTTCCACAAGATGATTCCCCTGAAAGGTTACCTTTTGCCAGTTTATTCTTAGACAAATGATCTCTTGGGACATATAATTTCTGCAAACTGAAGTAGATCCCTTCACACACACACACACACACACACACACACACACACACACACACACACACACACTTACTTTGCAACACTGAAAGTAGAACCACTACATAGGTACTTATTGCTACTAATGTGTTTGGCCTTAATTGCATACACCACAAAGCTTTGTCCATACTGTTAGGGTGTTTTTGCACACAGCACATGCATCATTGGGCTAGATAGTGTAATCAGTTATCTGTATGGCTGATTGTGACAGTGGTCCTCATCCAGCAGATCTTGGGACATATACTGGGGGTGCCATGGTGTAAAGACAGTATACCCAGCACACACACCCCACATCGGATATTGTACTCACTGAAAACCATGATAATGCCCTGACATACCCACAATCACACACTGACCAGGACAAAAATACAAACCCTTGTCTATCTAATCAGTGCTACTACAGGGATATGCATTTATTGCACATGCCACAGGGATAGTAGGGTGAGAGTTTGTCATGGCTCTCCTAATGTCGGCAATATCACCATCCCTTATAATGTATGGCAAGGTTTGGTGTATTTGGAGAATGTGGCCTTAGAGTGCTGTCTCCTACAAATATGCACACTCACACACAATTTCACACACATACACACACACACACACACACACACACACACACACACACACACACACGCACACTTACATTTGCCAGGACTAAGAGGGTAACCCACACCTATCTACCCATTCGTAGAACAGTGTTATGCTAGTCCTGCAAGCTCCAGGTAGCCCATAGGGTGAAGAGTGTCACAAGGTAAATTTAATGTGAATTACAGCAGCAGCCCTTTCTAAGTATAGCAATGGGAGGTGTAGTGGGTGAGAAGGCCCTCAGAGTATTTTCAACTAAAAGTTTACAAACACGCAAACACTGTTATACTCAGTCATACACACAGACACATTTGTCAGTACTGAGGACCATAGATGCAGGTGTTCCTAGGTGTGTACCAGCCTAATGTCCATGGAGAGATGAGAAGAGTAGGGCATGTGAGTATACTGGTATCATGCCACCTGACATTTGTCAGCAGGCCATCTATCAACTGATGCCACATGAGTGATCCCCAGAGTGACAGTTAAAGTCAGCATCCACTCTTCTGGTTTTCTCTTGCAGAGGGCCAGTGAGGTGCTCCAACTGACATGTATGCAACATATATTGCATAACATGGCCAGTGTCTGGTTAGGGACATGTACCCAAACATGTTCTGTTGACTGTGGTAGTCTGTTTGAGGTATCCATGGAATGTGGTGCATGCAGAGTAGGGTTTCTTAGCTGCGCAAATCATAAGACAGCTGGGCAATGATGTAAGTGTCAGTCAATCAGAGATTGCCTGTAAGCAGCAAGATGAATACCTGACATCTGCACATCTGTACAGAGGACAGATAGAAAGTAGCTAGCCAACAGGTCATGCATTAGGATGAATATTCTGACAGATAGATATCTGAAACTGATAGGTATACCATTACTACATGACAGCAGTCCTCAATGACATGTCCTAAAACATAGTAGTCTACAGTTCATATCAACATATCAAATCAATATCCAATAGGAGATGCATAAAAACCCACTCAAACATGCTTAAAGCTGCTCAAAACTGCCTTAACCACTCTGTATCCAACAGTCCTTGTTCTTCCTAGCAACAAAATAAACAGCCATTGCAGGTCTTGAACCCAGGACCCTGCACACTATAGTCACAGCAGTTAACCACTAATCCATCTCAGCTGTTTAGGTTCATAGGTTCATAGGTTCATACTAGGCTATCTGCCCTAGGGCATTTATAAGCCTAGCCAGAGTGTGTTTGGCTTTCGCCACCCATTTTAAATTAATTTTGCTCTGCCTTTTTTTGAGGTTAGTATACTGTGCCTCTGTCTAACAGTGACACAGAAGTGATAGCCGGGGTAAACCTACGATCTCCCATCCACTCATCAAGATTCCTCTTCAAGAGAGTCAATGTGGGACTCTGCCTAACCTGGACTGGGATTTTATTCCAGAGTGAAGGGAGCCTCTGGGTTATGAATCTGTCCCTCCAGCATGTCCTATTTATTTCAGTGCTGAGGTTCAAGTCTCGAGCACGTAGCTCGATGGGATTTGGATTTTCTGAGGTGCAGCATGTCCATTAATTCTGGGTTGGACATGGCTTTATACATCAGGCACAGATCGCCTCTGAGCAGGCGGTATGCCACTGAGTAGAGCTGGAGTTTCTTTAACCGGGCAGCATATGGCATCTGTTTGAGCCCTTTGATCCTCTTGGTGAGGTACTTTTGGGGTCTTTCCAGTTGCTGCAGGTGTCTGGTAAGGTACATTCCAAAAGGGCATTGTACTCAATTATGGGCCTGATGAGGGATGAGTAAAGAGGCGATGACCTCCCTGATCTAGATGTGAATCCCTTCATGATTAGGTGGGCTATATAAAATGTTTTTCTAACCACTTTGGCCACGTGGTTGTCAAATGAGAGATTGCTATCAACTTGGGTCACCAGGTCCCTAATGACTTCTTCTGTACTTAATGGATTACCACCTATGTGGTAATTTGTGGGCACTTTGTTTTTGCCAAAGGGGATGACTATACACTTTTGGCGTTTAGCTTGAGGCCATGGCTCTGGCACCAGTTGTCTGTTTCTATGAGGCCCTTTTGGAGGATGCTTGTGTCGGCTGGAGAGTTGATTATGGCACCCAGTTTGCAGTCATCTGTGAACTTGGTCAGCCACAGTCCTTCCGTGTTGGCCTGTACCGCCGAGAAATATATACCAAACAAGAGAGGTCCCAGGACTGAGCCTTGTGGGACGCCACTTGTAACTGGTTTGGAGTCTGACATGGCTCCAGCAATTCTAACCATGTGGGTTCTGTCCTTGAGCCAGTTTGCAACCCATCTAGTGACATAGGGGTTTATATTTAAGCTGGTGAACTTATCTATAATGCCCGAGTGGGGTATTGTATCGAAGGCTTTTGCGAGGTCCAGGTAGGCTGTGTGGACCACCTTCCCTCGTCAATGGCCTTGGTGACTGTTTCAAAGAAATTGACCAGGTTTAAGAGGCAGGATCTGCCCTTATCAAAGCCAAACTGGGTAGGATCCAGTGTCTGTAGGTCCCCAATATCTTTATTTATGAGGTCCATGATGATCCTTTCCATAGCTTTGCAGACCAAGCTAGTCAGGCTTATGGGGCGATAGTTTCCAGGATCCGTTGAGGCACCACCTTTGTGGAGAGGGACCACTGTTGCTGTACACCACTCTTTGGGTACATATCCTGTAGTAAGGCTAAGATTGAACAGTAGTTTTATGTTTGGGTTTAGCTCTTCTTGGAGTTCATGTAGGACGAGCCGGGACACCATCTGGTCCCATTGATGCTGTGTTTTTGCTTTGGAGAGGGCGGCTCTTACCTGAGCATCTGAGATGTCAGGGGGGCAGCACTCTGTTGGGATAGATATTTGTCCTTTTGGTGCAGAGGGGGGGAGAAGTTTGCACTGAACTGGTCAGCTAGGATGTTTGTAATGTCTGTGGGTTCGGTGTATTTTTTGTCATTTTGGACTAATTCTGAGCATATCTGGGAATTCCCACCCAGGTTCCTAACATAACTAAAGAAAGCCTTGTGATTATCCTTAGTGTCCTGTGCAATTTTTCTCTCGAAGCTGGCCTTAGACGATTTTATGAGTGCCCATAGTTTTTTGCTAATACTGATCAGAGATGCCTTCCCTTTTTGGGATTTTGCTCTATCATGTAGTAGCTTCCTCCTTCTATTGTATAGTTTATTTATGGCTGGGGTCCACCAGACAGGATGTCTGCCTTTGGAGGATTGGGTCTTGGTTTTATTTGGGATTGCATGATCCATGCATTCCTGAAGGTGTTCAAAGAATGCGTTTATAAAGGATTCTGCGGTCTGGGCCGTATTTTCCACAGGCCCGGGGGCTTTGAAGGATTTCGCCTCGGTTTTGAGGTGTGTGAAATTTGCTTTAGAGAAGTTTTCACTGTGGTTTTCTGGGCATGGGGTGGGGTCGGGATGTGAATATCCAGTGAGATTAGTTTATGGTCTGATCTTACCAGTGAGGGATACACTTCTGGTCTGGAGCATAGTGTCCTCATGTTGGTGATGATCAGGTCCAGTATGTTTTCCCCTCTTGTGGGAGTGGTAACAAGTTGTTCCATAGCATTTGAGTTTATAAATTCTAGGAACCTTTGGGCTAGGGTGTTGGAGCTAGAGTAATGCTCCCAGTCTATGTTTGGGTAGTTGAAGCCCAATATAATGGTGTTTGGAGAGACCTTCATATTTTCCAGTATTCTCAGGAAGGCCAAGTGGGGTTCCTGTGTTTGGGAGGGTGGTCTGTAGCAGGCTATAAACTGGAAGGCAGTTTTACCCACAGTTAGTTGCACATGGATAGTCTCTGATGCTTCGTGCTGTGCCACCAACCTGGAGGTGTGGGTATCTTTGACGAATATTGATACTCCCCCCTCCTTTTGTGGTTCGGTCCAAGTTTTGGGGCCAAAAAGCATGGTATGAGGTATAACCTGGTAGTGCTGGGTTGCTCTCGGGAGCCTTGAACCAGGTTTCTGTTACTGCACAGATATCGATGTTCTCCATGCTAAGGATAGTTTCGAGTACGTGCATCTTGAGGTTTAGACTTCTGGCGTTGAGTAGCATTACTCTTAGTTTCTTATCCCTTGTGATACCTATGGAGGTGGGTTTGTCTTTTGAGCCTTGCCTAAAAAAGGCACTATGGGGGTAGCAAGAGCCTTTGCCAATATCCGAAAGCCCAGGGGTGACAGGTGCAAGCCGTCCCTAGCGAAGCATCGTGGCTTGTCGAGCATGTCATCCCAGGCTGACAGGCTTTGGATCCCCTTTGAATGACACCAGCACTTAAGCCAATTGTTGAAATTGATCATCTTGTCTTCATATTGTGGCATCATTCTTGGTGAGGGTAAGATGCTACTCAAGGTCAGGGTCATACCGGCCTGGGCTACATGCTCAGAGAGCTCCTCTATGTCTCTTTTCATGTAGTCCAGGGAGGTGCCTCAGGTCATTCACACCAGCATGGACAATGACTGAGTCATATTTGTACTTGCCTTGGAGTGACCTGAGTGCTTGTGTTATGTGGCGGATCCTAGCGCCCCACAGGCAGCTCACCGTGACCTTCTCCTTGTTCAGCCTGGTGAGCGGGACGTCAGTGTGCCTGACGATAGAGTCACCTATTACAAGTGTATCAGGTGTGTTGTTTAGCCTTAAGGGCTGTGACTGTTCGGCACACTGGCTTTGTGAGTTATGTGTTGCACGTGTTTTGTTTTGGGGTAGCGGTTGCTTGGGTGTCTGCTTTGGAGGTCTCTGCTGCTTAGGCAGATTTTTATTTAGAGCCTCCGAGTATGTTTTTGTGTGTTTATGTGTTTGGTTTGTTGTCGCGGTAGGTCTATGTGAGACTGGAATTGTAGTGAGTGTGGTTTCCTTCTCCTCCTGACTGGTTACGCCAGTACTGAGTTGAGAGAGCTTAGCCTCCAGTTTGGCTATATGGTTGCATCTCTCACATGTGTTGGAATTTGTTGGGAGGAGGAGAGGGTTGTCTGTGTACATGAGCCAGTTGTAACATTGCCTCAAGATTCCCAGATTCACCTGCTGGACCGGAGAGGAGATTGACAACTGACCTTTGGACATGCTAGAATAGTATTGGGAATTCCTTTATAATTGAAAAAAAGGGCCAATGGGGAACAAGGTACTCAAGGGGAGTTTGTGAGGGTGTAGTGCTTTTAATTTTTTAGAGCTGACTTATATAATTGCTTTAGTGAGCAAGTGCCAGGTAACTTAAATGCAATGTGTTACAGGTAACAAATGCAAAAACGACAAACAGTAACTTTCTTACAAGTGAAACAAGGAAATAAGTACAGTAAGATGTCTGTTGTTTTTCAAATATATCATTCGGTACACATACTGAATAGTAGTGAAAAACTGCTCTGACTACTACAATTGTTTAGTACTTGTGTGAAACAGGTGTTGAATCAGTTATGTTCCTATATGTAATTATCCACATATCAGATTAATATGGTGGGATACATCTGAGAAGGTATACACAACACTCATGTTTACACATGAAAGGATATATATATATATATATATATATATATATATATATATATATACATATACATTTATACATATAATATATATATATATATGTAAATATATATATATGTGTGTGTGTGTGTGTGTGTATGTATGTATATATAACATATGCCTATGACATGTAGTGGAGTCATACCTCAGCACCATAACTCTCAACCTGGTACTGCAAGGGAATGTAATGTATGTATTGCTGTTATAAATGTAGAATGCTGCTACAGTGACAGGGGTTGTGTCAACATACATGTTGTGAAGGACAGCTCTTCTGAGATTTACATGTAAGCCATCAGTTACTAACAGACATCATAAAATCATCATAGTGAAGTACCACAAAAATCACAGTAATGATCCTATGGAATACTGAAGCAATTTGAGCAATAAACATGGACAGTCTGAAACAATTTGGTCAGTCAGGAGGTATACACAGAACACCTTAGTGCAAGAAATGTGGAATTTGCCTGACAAAGTGGATGTTTCGAGCCATGAAAACGGGGGTATATCACAAATACTGGACTAGATAAGCTCACACAGTTGATGCATTCACACCCTCCTGTCTGTCCTAACACATATTAACTGGAGGAGCAGAGATCCCAAGCCATATACTTCACACTAGTTAGTGACATACATCTTCACAGCAGCCCACTACTTTGTCAGAAATACACAACACGTATGGTGGCCAGGCAACAGTACATCTGACAAATATCTGGACATAACATCACACTAGGGTAAATATACTGCACTGCTAGGCATGTCACCAAGCACTGTCTACACTACAGGCAGACTGCCACAACACTAAACCAATAATACACATGCAATTGCAATTATAGCAGGCACTACAGGCATGTAACAGCATGGGGTAAAAGACACCAATGTGAAAGTGCATACCCACAACCAATCTCAACATGGTCACAGTCACATAATGGTAAGCCTAAGTAATAGTACAGTCGATGGCCTGTGTGCACAAAAGTCATCATCATGTTTGCCGCTCACACACTAACCCTACATATACTGGCCCAATTCAGAATGTAGTCTGATGTCTGACTGTGGTATGGGACATGTCTCAGTCTGGCCCTACAAACATATAGACTGATAGGGTATCAGAAACAGGAGCAGCATGCACTGTCAGATAGCACAAGCCCAAGAACACTGACATCTACCCCAGTCCGTACACAGGCCAAATAACATGATCACAATACACTGCTACATAATACAGACACTCTGTCAACAATCACCATAAGTACACAGAGCTCACTACTGTAAAGACTACAACAGAATATCCAGGTTTTGTCCACAACTATTAGGCCTACTTTACATTACATGTCTGGCAGTTTGATATATCACTGGCTTGATATCAGGAATTATGTCATTAAATAATGGTATACTGTACATATCCACCTCTTACTGCATGACATTTGAACAAAGGGTGACAGACTTGGGGACAGAAGCACAAACACAGGGACAATATTGACATATTGCAGTTATAAACTGAGAACATTGCTGGTGTAACAAGGTTGTGACATATCTCTTCTGACGGATATGAAGTCAGTAACACACATGGATGTTACTATTTCTGGAATACAATAATCAGAGTATGCTACTGCATTTATGAAGACAGAAAATGTGTCAGTAACACATCAAATCTCAGTCTCCAAACTCTGGCCAGTCTGCAGATAGCCCAACAGGTGAGAGGTTTCTCAACTGCATAACACTGTCATGCCGAACTTTAAATCATGCAGAACAGCCATATCCACACAAACCCTGTTAAACCAACATTGCTTCAAATGTAGAACAGCAATACTCACATTCTGTCCCCATGTCTGGAACATACCCCTCCAGTTTTTTTGGCCTGTCTCCACAGTGTTGTTGTAACAGGTATTTCCAACTACTCTCTGTGATGCTGTTTGTCACACACCCACATGAAGTCCTGCTCACAGTGAGAGAAGGGCCAACACCCACTTGCACTGCTTACTTATAGGGGTGTGTTTCTATGCAATTGGCCCTAGGAAGGATACCACAGGTTTCCACATGCAATTAGCAAGTGGAGGACTCCAATTCATACACAGGCCATCAGCTGATCATGAGAATTACCTATCAAAGTCAAGCTGCTGCCTATACAAAACAGATGGATTTTTCCACATCTACCAGAGAGGGGGTGAGAGAGAGACAGAGGGAAAGAAAGACAGGAAGAGAGAAAGAGCCAAGCATCTTTGTGTATGATCCGTAGGTAGAGAGAGGTCTGTGGTATTATAATGATTGCCTATATATAAATTTATGGCTGTGTATTGTGTACAACAACCTGTATGGTGTTTGACAACTGTTGGCCTTGTAATGCCACATTGGGACATATGGGTCCTCCATATGAAAATGTAGCAAAACCCACATTGTAATGGATCCTATTTACACAATCACACCCCCACCCATGATATTGATCGCACTCACACACACTTGCCAGTACTGAGTTTCAAACCCCTACTTAGCTATGTATTGGTACTATAGTGTTACACAGTTATCGCAAGCACCACAGCAGTTATATGGTTAATAACTATCCAAGGTTATCTTTGAAGGTGACTGACATCAGCTGCAGTGCTAAAGGACAGGTGAGAGAAGGGCAGTAAGTGTGAATGACCACAAATGCAGGTGTCAACAAAGACTCACACACATTTTCACAGTTGCCAAGACCAGGATTAAAACTCCTACCTAACTAGTTTGCTACCCTATGGTATTATGCAATTATCGTGAGCGCCAGGGCAGTTATATGTTTGAGATCTGTCCAAAGGCATCTTTGAAGTTGACTGACATCAGCTGCAGTGCTAAAGGAGGGATCAGGGAAGGAAGTAAGTGTGAATGACTACAAAGGGAACTGTCAACAATGATGCATCCACTCTCTCAGTTGCCAGGACCTGGATTAGAGCTCCTACCTAGCTAGTTTGCTACACTATGGTATTAGGCAGTTATCGTGAGTGCCACAGCAGTTTTATGTCAGAGAGCTGTCCAAAGGCATCTTTGAAGGTGACTGACATCAGCAGCAGTGCTAAAGGAGGGGGTGAGGGAACAGTAGTAAGTGTGAATGACTACAAAAGCAGGAGTCAACAAAGACTCACACACACATTTTCACAGTTGCCAGGACCAGGATTAGAACTCCTTCCTACGTAGCTTGCTACACTTTGGTATTATACAGTTACTGCAAGTGCCACAACAGTTATATGTTAGAGAGTTGTTCAAAGGCATCTTTGAAGGTGACTGACATCAGCTGCAGTGCTAAAGGAGGGGTGAGGGAAGTGCAGTAAATGTGAATGACCACAAAAGCAGGTGTCAACAATGACTTACAGACACACACATTTTCACAGTTGCCAGGACCAAGATTAGAATTCCTACCTAACTAGTTTGCCACACTATGTTATTACACAGTTATCACAAGCACCACAGAACTTATTGGACTGATACTTGCCCAAATGGTTATTTCAAGGTGACTGACATTGTTAGGAGTGGTAACATGGGCAATGGGAAGTGCAGTGTGTTGGAATGGGCCATCAATCAATCCTCTGGAAACACACACACTCAGTCACACCGAACTTTACATTTGACAGAACTGAGTATACAAATACTACATGAATACTGGTTCTTACTATTGTGTTACACAATTATCAGAAGCACTGCAGACACTATAGGGCTAAGGGCTAGCAAAGGGAATGTCTAAAGTGATTGACATGTACACATCATGCAATATCGGCAACTTGGATGTTTAGTGGGTGGGACAGGCCTTATAATGGACTTTTATCTATCAATGTCTGTCTCTCTCTCTCTTCCCCACATCTGTGTGTGTGTATGTTTGACATATTATAGTGTGTTGGCCTTGGATATGTTTGAGTATTCCAATACAATGTGTGTGAAGCATAAATGGTGTACAATTTGGTGTGTGTGCACATACATCTGCAAATGACAGACATGTATAGTCCACTATGTTGTCAGATACGGGCTTCATTTCTCAAAGTGTAGGAGCATGCTCAGTATGACCTTCTGTAATGATTGTGTAAATCCATTCCAAGTAGGGTTGTTCTCCAGTCCAGGGTTTGGTGTTCCCAACCTAGAAATAGCAATCTATTTCTGCAGGATATCTGTAGATAGGTTGACATTATGGAGTCACAATGGGTGACAGATAGAGGAATACTGTAACTATTTCTGTCTGTGCTGCTTGTGTTACATGGTTGGTGTTAGCAGAGATATTCAGACATATTTACTGTTTTACACTGTGATGTATTTTGTCATCGACTACTGACAGATATAATTATTTGCTCACAGTTTACTGGGAAATACAAGATGAATGAAGCTGAGTCCAGTATTGTGGTCCACAGCCTACACATTCCTGCACACTCCTACCATTGTGGAGGGGTAGCTACAGACACTTGCTGATGAGTCTGTGTAAATGGTCCAGCACCTTTGTAGTATGGTGGCTGAGGATCCCCTTGTTGTACATATATCAACTAAACAGAATGGTCATATCCTGCTGTGGCCATATCTCTCAGCTGTACAAATTTACCCAGGTTATCCAGAGGCAGGGCTCATATATATGGTCAGATCCCCTTCACAAGTGCAAGGCAGTGAATTTAATAGAATAGGTACATTTCCATGCTATAATTGTTCTTGCTGTAATAGTATTAATTCGTGTTCTGAATTTATACATCCTAATAGTGGTAGAAAGTTTATTTTTCACTGTGCAGCAACATGTAATACTTCTAGCATTATATATCTTGCGACATGTAAAAAGTGCCTAGGTTTTTATGTGGGAAAATCAAGTAGGTGATTAAAGGATAGAATTATTGAACATAGGTCAGAGATCTGTAGGCATGTTTGTAGTAATTCACTTGCTTGCCACATTTCCCAGATGGGTGTTGAACATGAATTTGATTTTAGAGTTATGCCCATAGTTACTCCGATATTAGGCATGGCGACCATAATAACATTGTGGACACCAAGGAATATGAATGGGTAGTTAGGCTTCAAGCCGATAAGAGTCCAGGATTAAACAAGCAGGTTACTTTGAAACCTGTCTTGAAAAATAAACAAAGGAAAATTAAGAAGAAATGAAATATATGTGTATACCTGGTTATTTTTGCTATTTCTGTTTCTTTAAAAATTGTGTGTTCACCTTATTTAATTAATGGCTGAGTCACATGTTTTTACTATAAATACTAGCTTGAGCTTTTAATTTTTGTAAGACACTGAGGAAGGATTGTTTGTATATCAGAAAGCTTTGTCATTTTAATAAATTGTGTTTGGTTCGACGTTGTGGAGAGAATACTTTTTTGTTGCTGTTGCTTTTGTAATTCCACTCTCCACTTTACTACTCGTTCTACCATTTTTGTGCTTGAACATATCCTGCTGTGGGCATACCTCTCAGCTGTACAAATTTACCCAGGTTACCCAGAGGCAGGGCTCATATATATGGTCAGATCCCTTTCACTTGTGGTTTATGAGCAGGTTTGTAGCCACCCATTACTGGGTTTACAGGCAGGGGTAGTATGGGCACACATCAGAGTTTCAGACTTCACACACTCCATGGCATCCATGCATCTACACCCCCCCCAATCTGTTATTCTGTCCTCGTCCTAACATTATACGAGCGATATCTGGGAAGTATCCCTATAGTTGGACCTTCATCCCAGCAGTATGTATGGATTGGCCCCCAGTTCATGCAGTAGGACATGGGGGGGTATGCTACTGAGATTTGTCAATATGGCCTTGCATTTGTGTTCTGTTGACTGTGTTAGTTATTTGGGACCCATGAGATACCATACATTGGCAGTATGGGTGAGGCACAGGCCTTTGACAGAAGACTGTAGGCCAGTGCATTCTGTCACTTCTACATTCCCAGACTGTGACCCAATGGATTACCCTGGGGTGACAGGGTAACTGTTTGATGTTTTAATGGCAATAGTTCCTGTACATATTGACCCATTGGTCCAGATGCATGCAGGGAGCTGCTTACAGCTAGGAACACACCTGCATAAGACACCTCTTGAGCATGCTGAATTCTGTGGGTATTCCCATACAGATGTGAGGTCATACTGTAGTCATTCCCAACAGCAAGGATATGACCTGTGATAAACCTGTGGCTGATGGTGGGGTGAGCTGAGCGCATGTGTGATATGGAAGCTACTTGCAGATGACTCACAGATATACCTGGGACACTCCCCTTATAGGTTCATAGGTTCATAGGTTCATAGGTTCATACTAGGCTATCTGCCCTAGGGCATTTATAAGCCTAGCCAGAGTGTGTGTGGCTTTCACCACCCCTTAGGATGAGAATACTATACCCATTAGTTTGCTGTGCCTCTGTCCAGCAGTGATACAGAGATGATTCCCGGGGTAAACCTACGATCTCCCATCCACTCGTCAAGATTTCTCTTGAACAGAGTCAGTGAGGGGCTCTGCCTCACATGGACTGGGATTCTGTTCCATAGTGTAGGGAGTCTCTGGGTGATGCATCTGTCCCTCCAGCACGTCCTATTTATATCCATGTTGAGGTTTAAGTCTCTTGCTCTCGTGGCTCTGGTGGATTTGGATTTTTGAGGTGGAGCATGTCCATTAATTCCGGGTTGGACATGGCCTTGTATGTCAGGCACAGATCACCTCTGAGCAGACGGTATGCGACTGAATAGAGCTGGAGTTTCTTCAGTCGGGCATCGTATGACATATGTTTGAGCCCCTTTATCCTTTTGGTGAGGAACTTTTGGGGTCTTTCCAACTGCTGCAGGTGTCGGGTAAGGTACATTCGAATGGGGCGTTGTACTCAATCATTGGTCTGATAAGTGAAGAGTACAGGGGTACAATGACCTCTCCTGATCTGGATGTGAATCCCTTCATGATCAGGTGGGCAATGTAGAAGGTCTTCCTAACCACTTTGGCAATGTGAGTGTCAAAGAGAGGTTACTGTCAACTTGGGTCCCCAGGTCCCTGATAACTTCTTCCGTGTTTAATGGATTACCACCTATGTGGTAATTAGGGGTTACCTTGTTTTTCCCAAAGGGTATGACTATACATTTTTTGGCATTTAGCTTAAGGCCATGGCTCTGGCACCAGTTATCCATTTCTATGAGACCTTTCTGGAGGATGTCTGTGTCTGATGGAGTGTCAATTATGGTGCCTAGTTTGCAGTCATCTGCAAATTTTGTCAGCCACAATCCCCCTATGTTTGCCTGCACTTCAGAAAAATAAATGCCGAACAAGAGGGGGCCCAGGACTGAGCCCTGTGGGACACCGCTCATGACCGGCTTAGAGTCTGACATGGCACCAGCAACTCTAACCCTGTGTGTTCTGGCCTTGAGCCAGTTTGCAACCCTTGTGCAGGGACATATGCAGTCTCTCATTACTTCATAAATGTGCCTTTTGTGATCTGCCAGTGATTGTCCAGACTACATCAGTATTCCTCTTGGGATTATGGATACTGGATAAGGCTCTTGCAACCCCTATAGTGCCTTTTTTAGGCAAGGTTCAAATGACAAATTCACCACTGTAACAGGTACAAGCAAGCAGAATCTGAGGGTAATGCTACTCAATGCTAGAAGTCTAAACCTCAAAATGCACTCACTCGAGGCACTCCTTAAAATGGAGAACATTGACATCTGTGCAGCGACAGAGACCTATTTCAAGGCTCCAGAGAGCACCCCTGCATTACCAGGTTATAATTCATACCACACCTTTCGGCCACCTAACCTGGACCGATACACTAAAGGCAAAGGAGTGTCCATATTCATTAAGGATATCCACAGCTTCAGGTTAGTTGCTCAGCATAATGCATCCAAGATTATCCAAGTGCAACTAACTCTGGGCAAGACCGCAAGGCAAATTGCAGTTTGCAACAGATCCCGCACCATGCCCCAGGATTCCCACTCATTTTTAGATACACTGGAAAATATTATGGTACAATCTAATACCCTAATAATGGGCAATTTCAACTACCCCACCATTAACTAGGAAAACTACTCATGTACCAACTCTTTTGCTCAAAGTTTTCTGGAATTCATAAATTCCAATGCCTTGGATCAACTTATCCACACCCCCACCAGGGGCAGCAATATCCTAGACCTGGTCATTACCAACATGGGCAACCGGTCTTCCACACCAGAGGTCAATTCCTCGTTGGTCAGATTCGACCACAAGCTAATCACCCTAGACATCCACATCCCGCCCCCACCCCCATTAGGGTAACCACTGTAAAAAATTTTCCAAAGCCAACTTTACGCTTCTTAAGACAGAAGTAGCAAACTTCATGACACTCTTGCAGATGGACAATAGAGGTACGACTGCTGAATCCTACACAAATAAGCTTTATAAGCACTTACACGAGTGCATGGATCGTGCAATCCCTAACAGAACCAAGATGCTATCCTTCAAAAAAAGGAAGCCAATCTGGTGGTCCCCTGCCATAAACTAACTCTACAGCAGAAGAAAGAAACTGTTGCAAAAAAGAGTAAAATCCCATGATTGGAGGAACTCTCTGGTCAGCCTCAGTAAGAAGCTGAGATCCCTCATAAAATCCTCCAAAGCTAGTTACGAAAACAAAATCGCCACTGATTCTAAAGACAACAACAAAGCATTCTATAGCTATGTCAAGAATCTCAATGGCAATACTCAGATCTGCTCTGAGTTACAGCACAATGACACTAAATATACAGAACCAACTGATATTGGCAACATCCTGGCAGATAGGTTCAGTGCTAATTTTATCCCCCTCTCACCCCTAAAGGGCCCATCTCTATACCGGAAGAATGCAAAGTTCCTGTAATCATGGCTGCACAGGTAAAAACCACACTCTCCAAAGCCAAGAACACAGCATCCATGGGATCTGACAACATCCCAGGCTGCGTTCTACACAAACTACAGAATGAACTGGCACCCCACCTAAGTACATGTTCAGTCATAGCCTTACCTCAGGCTTTGTGCCCACTGAATGGCGTACAGTGATGGTCATCCCACTCCACAGAGGGGGAGCCACCACGGACCCCAGGAACTACCGCCCCATTAGCCTGACGAGCCTAGTCTGCAAGGCTATGAAATGTATCGTCATAGAAATAATAAACAATTACTTTGGTAATCTCCAAACTCTGGACCCCACCCAATTCAGGTTTGTAAAAGGCAGATCATGTCTCCTAAACCTAACAGACTTCTTTGAAGAGGTCAGCAAAGCCATAGATGAGGGTAAGGTGGTTCACACAGCCTATCTAGATCTTGCCAAGGCTTTCGACACCATCCCCCACTCTGGAATTATAAATAAACTCACTAAACTAGGTATAAATCCCTATGTCACAAGATGGGTTTCCAACTGGTTCACTGACAGAATCCACACTGTGAAAGTAGCAGACTCCAAATCCGACTTCAGACCAGTGACAAGTGGAGTACCACAGGGTTCAATCCTGGGTCCTCTCCTGTTTGGTATCTACTTCTCTGAAGTACAGGCTAACACAGAAGGTCTTTGGCTAATGAAGTTTTCTGATAACTGCAAACTAGGAGCCATAATCGAAAATCCTAACGATGTGGACATCCTACAAAAGGGCCTCACTGAGACAGATGCCTGGTGTCAAAGCCATAGCCTCAAGCTCAATGCCAAAAAGTGCATTGTCATCCCTTTTGTTAAAAACTCTGTACCCATAAACTACCACATAGGCAGTAGTCTACTTAGCACCGAACATGTGATAAGAGACCTTGGGACACAAGTGGACAGTAGACTCTCCTTTGATAATCATATCGCCACAGTAGTCAGGAAATCTTTCTATGTGGCACACCTCATCACAAAAGGTTTCTCATTCAGGAAAAAAGAGGTCACTGTTCCCCTCTACTCATTAGACCCATTATAGAATACAGCACCCCTTTTGGTATGTACCTCACAAGACATGTACATTAACTGAAAAGGCCACTGAAATACCTCACAAAGAGGATTACCAGCCTCAAACAGATGCCCTATGCAGACCGTCTCAAAAAACTCCAGCTTTACTCCATTGCATATTGCCTACTCAGAGGTGATCTCTGTCTAACATACAAAGCTATGTCAAACCCAGAGCTGTTGAACATGCTCCACTTAAAGAAATCCCAATCCCTCCAAGCTACACACTCTAGGGGCCTAAACCTTGTCACAACAATAAACAGAACATGCTGGAGGGATAGATTCCTGTCCCCGAGACTTCCCATACTCTAGAACAAACTACCTATCTATATCAAACAAAGCTCCTCATTAGCAATCTTCAAGAAAAATCTTGATGATTGGATGGCAGATAGGAAATTCACCCCGGGGATCATTTCTGTGGCTCTGCTCGACAGGGGCACAGGAAAATAATTTTCTTGGGTGGCGAAAGCCAGGGTACCTTTTTGGCTAGGCTTATATAGGCCCTAGGGCCAATAGCCTATTACCTACCTATGAACCAATAAACCTATACTACACAGACAACTAATGTGCTGGTAACCTGTATGTACAATTCCAAAGTTGTGTGCAATTGACAGTTACATTATATGCACTCTGTCTAGGGTACTTCCACCTGTGTACTGTGTATATGTATGGGCCCACATGTCCATCTTTCAGACAGTGACAGATTTTGACATTTGGACAGTGAGTATGGACGACTGCTGACATGGGTATTGCTGAAAAGCATTGTGGTCGTCACTGCAATTGTGAGAATATGGCCCTGTCATCCACAGTAGTGCCCATAGGCCACCAACACACAGCCCTCCATGCCTACAAGCTGACCACTTTCACACAATATTGAACACATTACAACCTAACACATGGACCCCTGCATATTGTACACATGCAACAATCTATCCTGTAGATTGGGCCAGCTCAGGTAATCTGTGCTCCACTGTTATTACTCCTCACATTTACATGTTACTGCATTTCTACATGGGATTGGGGGGGGCACACCTGACAACTTTAGACATTTGCTATGACTGTACTGGTATTTCAGGTACTCTGTTGGCTTCCATTTCATTTTGTATTCTGACCTATCAGGCAGACTGGAGGTATATCAGTAGTGTACAGATCTTAGGTTTTATTGACCTACATTTCAGTTTCAGACTTCTTACCCTTCAGAACTGATATACAACTGCCAGACCTGTTGTAGTCTGTCTGTGTAGGTCTGGAGGGGGGAACTGTTAACCATTGCCATCAACTGGAGGCCTTAGACGAGCCTTTGTTTATGGTCATCTATACCTGTCTTGCTGGCTGAGGCTGGTGGTGGGTATGTGAGCTGCACTGACAAGCATGTGTGCGTCCTACAGACACACAATTGGGCCACGACATGTACTGCAGTGGGATTTCTCACCTTGTCTAGTACTGCTAGTATCTTGACAGAAGTATTTGTTATGGATTTCATGCTGCTCATATAGGTGTCCACTATCTGCTGCCATCCCATTCAGCCACCCGATTCCCTTGCATGCTCACATCCATACCATAGATACAACTATAAGAACATACTACTCCATTCAGCAACTGATAGGAAGACTGACTTACCTTGTGTCTGTGCCAGTAGTGAGGATAGTGTTAGAGGGCTGACTATGTCAGATGCACATAGTGCACTCCTTATACATGGTAAATCACAGATAGTGTCATGTTTGGCATTTCTTTTACTGTATGTGCGAGTCAGAGAGAGGTGTCATTCTCTGGGTCCCTACCATGTCAGTGTATGTGCTATGCATTGTCTCTTTGCCAAGGACTGGGCATACTGGGCATACCTCCTTCTGCCTACATGGGCAGGCTCAGGTAGTTCCTCCTCCGTGTCACTCTGTGCCTGTGATGGCCTTGGCAATGTTGGGGGGCTGTGTGGCCTTGCCCCGTGTTGTTCCTGCTGCAGCTGTTTCCGTAGGATCATATTGTGTAGCATGACACATACTATGAAAATTTGTGTACATGTAGCTGTAGAGTACTGCAAGGCTCAACTGGATATGTCCAGGCAGTGGAACCATGACTTGAGCATCCAAACACATGCTCTATTATGATTCTGGTTTGTGCGTGTGCCTCATTATGGTGTTCTTGTTCGACTGTGTGTGCATTTCTGATGGGTGTCATTACCCATGGCTCCAGTGCGTAACCAGCATCCCCCACTAGGTGGCCATATGGGATGTCCCACTGGCAAATGACTGGTACAGCTGTGTCATATGCCAGATGTGGGAGTCTTGATAGTTTCCAGGGCTGTTAGTACACACATTCAAGATAATGCCCTGGGCAATGCACATGACCTGGCAGTTGATGGAGGGGAAGCCCTTGTGGTTTATGTAGACCCTACCTTGCTCTCCAGGTGGTGCTTTGATGTGTATGTGCATGTAATCTATAGCACCCGCTACCTCAGGGTATTCTGCTATTTGGTGGAAGAGACACAAATTGCTGGTCAACGCCTCACGGGTGTTGTGGAAATATATGTGCTCACTGGCATGTGCTGACAGGGCATCCAGGAACTAGTAGAGTACCCTGGATGCTGATGCCTGTGAGATCCCCGTGATATCCCCAGCCAGCCTTTGGAAGGTACCTGTGGCTAGTATTCTTAAGCCTACACATACCTTGGTATCCATTGGGATGGGTTCCCATCTGTTGGTTCTGTGTGTGAGGTGTGGCCAGCGTAGCTCAACAATTTGCTGTAGAATGTCCTTGTTCACCTTATAGGACTCCACTATCTCCAGCTCATGTAGCCCCTGGTAGGTTACCCTGGGTCTGTACACTCTTCTCCTTCTACTCACTGTGGGTTGGTCGTCAGCATTCTCATCCTCACCACCCTCAGCCTCTTCCACATATTGATATATGAGAGTGACAGCAGTCCCTAACATTTTTTTAGTTTTGTTAGGTAAAATTTCCCCGTCTGTGTGCACCGGTGGTGTAGAGTTTGCGGGATAAAACAGACTAGAAGGTGTTTGCATAGTTTATAGTAGTGTGCTAGGCTGTTCCATGTGTAATTGCCTGATTCTGATACATTTCAACTGCCAGCTATGCTAGTTCTCCTTGATTACTTTCCTACTGCTGTTTCCCCAAAAAAAACAGTCTGAAAGGTGTTTGTATAGTTTATAGTAGTGTGTTGGTTTGCTGCATGTGTATTTGTCTGATTCTGATACATTTCACCTGCTTGCTATGCTAGTTCTCCTTGATTGCCTTCCTACTGCTGTTTTCCCTTCCCATTGGCTTCCTGTTTAAGCCCAGAGGTGTGCCGTGCATATCCACTGCTCAGATGTGCACAGAGCTGCTATTTCCTGTTTTTTTTTTTTTTCTTTTAAAACCCAGAGCGTGGCATGCACACCCGTTTAGGCTATATACACAGTGCTCAGGAACATCTGACACACCCCCTTCCTTAGCTGTGCTTAGCTAAGGGCAAACATGAGCCACAGAGTTCCAATGAGCTTACAGCAAGTATGACACACCACCCTTATGAAGTCATTCAGCTTTTAGACTTGCACTGTGGTATTGCTGCACCTACACAGTTGGGTGCAAGCTAACACTGAGAAGAAATCTGTGATTCAGTATCCGTAACCTCATTTGCATAAAACAGAATGCTAATTCATAGTTACCACACTCACACTCAGCCTTCACCCTTAGCAACCACTACTCCCTGGTATTGTTGTCTTATGCATGCCATTGACTATCATGGCAAAATGCTGATTTGGGTTTAAAAGTTTATTTTACACTTTTTTTTCTTATTTTCAGCCCAATCCCATTTGTGCACCACTGCTCTATGCTTAAACGTCCAAAATCGGCCAAAAAAATGAAAGTTTTTTTTTTTTTACAATTTTGCAACTATTTATCATGCCGATGGACATATATTTAGCCATTGGCATGCCTACTCCATTGAATACATGCTTTCTTTGGAGCTGTCATGCCACCGTTTTCTAATTTGCAGAAATGTATTCGGTTAGTAACCAAATACATTTCTGCAGGTTACACTATTCCTGCACAGATGCCTGCCTGCTTCCTGGATCACTAATTCACCTCATTTGCATGGTTTTCACCTGCAAATGGGGTAATTAGCATATAGCAGTGGTGTCTGTGCAGGAATAGTGTAGGAGCACTCGTGTACATGCCAAGAGTTCGTTCCTGGATCGCTCGGCAGCCATATTGGGTGCAGCAGCTCTTGCACTATTCCTGCACATCATGCAGAGCTTGCTGAATCCTGGGGTACCTGTTGAATTAGTACAGTCTAATAGTTCTGTCCATGCGGGTAGAACGAATTCCGGCTCACATGTCTCCCTCAGGTTTGCCCTCTGTTCCAGGAATGCTGATAGCGTGTCTGTGGGAGAAAAATCCCTCTCATTATTCCCGGAATAATTCTGGTTCCAATTCCTTAGTCTCTCTGACCTCCTGGTAGGAGCTTCTTCCAAAGGGGCTGACGCTCCTTCCTGAGTTTCATTATGCAAGTTCTCTTCTAATTGAGGGTCCCCCTCCTGAACTATGCTGTCGTAGCTCTGCGTACCCTGTACCCCAATTGGTTGGGGATAGGCTTTACCTCCCTGGTATTCGCGTCAATCTCGAACAAGTTTCATACACTTCCTCTTCTGTATATCTGAAACAACTGTATCAATTCTGCCAAAAATTGCAGAATACTGCGAACTTTGTACAGAAAACAGTGCATCGTTCTTAATTTTGAGGTCCAAATGCTTCAGCTTCCTTCATAAGGTTTTCAATATCTATCTAATTGTACTTCCTCAATATCTTTAACAACTCCAATACCTGTTTATTAGACAATTCAACCAGTTCAAAGTGCAATGGGGAACCAGCTGACAACCCATTTGGGTACTTCCAAAGACGTAGTCCCTTAGGAACTTAGCATGAATACATTCAGTTAGAAAAACATTCTCAACTTGTAACCTCTGACACTGAAGCAGCCCTTTTTCAAATATAGCCAAAGTCTCACTAAACGACCCAGACTCACTACTTATGTGCTGCAGTTGAATGGAAGATCATAACCAGTTGTTCAAATTAATGTTTAAGGCCCCTTCATTTCCAGGACCCACAGGGAGATGAGAGAGAGAGAGTTTCTAAGACAAACAGGTGTACGATAAAATTCAGAAAAAGTTGATGAGGCAGTCCCAGGACCACCAGACTGCTCCATAAGTTGCTGCACTAATAAAGTGAGCTGTCCCACACTCTTGTGGAGTTCCTCCAGACTAGGACCCAACCTGGACCCACTCACACTCAGGTTATCCGCAGAACCATACATCCAACCAAGAACCACAAATTGAAACTAGGAACCAATGAATATGATAACCAACTGCAGTAGCCCAAGCAGAAGCGTGACCAGGAAATATAGCCAAAAAACTTTTATATTCACAATAAATTGTGTGCTTTCATGTGAATATAACATACACTTCATCAGAATTTAAAAAACAGTTGCAGACAATGAATTTAAATAACCCCCCCTTAAAAGGTCACATGATTCAAGACACACCTAAATCAAAAGTTAACCCTTTTTACTCTACCCCTTTCTACTGTTCATAAATAGGAATAATAAATAAAAAGAATGAACAAATAAAAATAAGAAATGTATAAAATATTATAAATAAATCCTTATTAACATGATGTGACTAGATACTATAAAAGCAAAGTGCATTAAGAACAAGTTGGAAAGTAATGATAACCCATTTGCTATTGCTAGTGACAGGACATGGGGCACCTATAAGTGGGGTACCTGCAGCTAGTGTCAATTTATTTTGTATAGAAAATAATTGGCTATCAATGGAATTAAAGTCAAAACACACTTTTTTATAATTGTAAGTTGGTGGGTGTGGTATATGTGGCACCATGTAAAGAGTCCCCAAGTTTCTATTTTGGAAAGACTATTCACAGTTTTAAAGACAGAATTTACGAACATATTTACAATATCAAACACATGAAAACTACTAATGCTTTATATTGCCATTTGGAAAAGAATCCAGATCATGTTTTTTTTGTTTTTTGGCATTGACAGCATACATCAAAGTTTGATGGTGGGTCCGTGGCGTGACATGATAGAACGTAGAGAATTGCATTGGCAATTAAAATTAAACACCTCTTCGCCCCAGGTCTAAATGAATCTGTTTCTATAGCTTGTGTATAGAGGCTCATGTCATACTGTGTTTAACCAGTGTTCAACTATCTTAAATATATATATATATATATATATATATATATATATATATATATATATATACATAGGAAACCTTGTAAACTGCAATAGCCTGACATTTGAACAAGCAACCCTTGTAAAAATTCCCAAAATTGTATACTGTTGGTCTGTCTTTCCTGCTAAACATAAGTGAAATTACAGTGCTGAGTGCAAGTAACATTACAGTACTGAGTGCAAATAACACAGTGCTGAGTGCAGATTTCAACTTATCTCTGGTGTTGTGTCTTGAGTCAATCAGGGTATTAACTGTAACCACTCCCACTGCCTTCTCTTTTCCCCCACCCCCTCTTTCCTCAAACAGGTTAAACTGCTACAATTCAGTACAGGCATCATTTTCAAATCTAGGTGCTTAGGATTTCCCTCTCTCTTCCCCCCTTGGCTGACCTGGTGTGACTTTGTGTAAGTTTCTTCATTGTATGGATCTTTTACCGTTTTTTGTGTAACTGAATGACCTGCTGCTAAATTCTGATTCTGCACAGACTGCTCTATTTTGTTTTTCAGAGGCTCTATAAGTAGCTAGTGACTTTACTGAATTTCTGTGGTAATATTTGTGTTTAAACTGAACCTGTACCTAGAGAAAGTGTATAATCAGAGCTTCTCCTTGCTGCATGTGTTTTTTAATGTTTAAATTGCACACACACATTGAAGAAGTGCTTTTATGACTTGAATAACTTGGGCTAGCTATACCTGAAGTGCTTTTACTGGCAATTTTCTAGTTGTACAATTGTGAATAATTGATTTAGTTTTTCTGGTATATCTTTAAAATCTGGCAAGTGTTTATTTACTGAATTGCTCTCTTGCTTTAGGTTTCTTAGCTATAAATCTTAGTTCGTTCAGAAGTATGCTACTTTACCCCCCCACCAAACCTTTCTGAATGCATTATTATATAATAACTGCCTGTTGTTGTCTTCATGCTTACCCTAGAATTTCTGCTTTTCTCTTTTCCTAGCTGAACTCTACAGTTCCCTACAAAACGGTGTCTACAGGACTGCAATCAGTTTTTTTCAACATTTAAACAGAGTAGGTTACACAAAAAGCATTTGTTAAGCTTTCACTTACAGTGCTTTGTAATTAAGCAGGTCACCATATTGGTCAGCCATAGGGCTCTTTGTTTCTACTTGAGTGGTTGCCTCCTTCCCCTGTAACTGCAGTAAATTGACTCTTACATTAGAGCTGTAATACTTACCTTATAGCTTTAGGACACCTTAGGAAACCTTGTAAACTGCAATAGCCCCGCTACGTTCGCCCTCGCTACGCTTGGGCTCTCTTCGCTCCCCTCCCTGCCCCCAATTCCCTACCGCCCCCAGTACCTCTAAATTTATAGTACTATAGCCACTCCCCCACTTTCTATATCCTATCTGCTTTCATCTGGGATAATTCCACCCACCCCTATTCTACTACATACATTTACTAGCACCTATTAGCTTTCATCTGGCATTCTCCCATCCCCCCTTCCAGTACCTTTACCTCACCACTCTATCTTCTGGTGTTGCATCACCAGGTAAAACAGTTCCTTCACTCACTAGCTGAATCACATATAATGATATACTCCTCTTTACTACCCCTCTTGTTCACACCATACCTCCTTACCTTGTATGAAAACCAGTTTCTTACGGGATTTCAAGTCCCAAAAGGCCATACTATCACCCCAGCTGTAAATCCTTCCACCTTCAACAATACTTACAGTACCAGATCCTATCCAACATTTTGTTCAGTCTATCAACATCTCAACCCCAGGTACATTAGCTCTAGATCCAAACACTACCACAAACTAATAAACAAATTCCTGAAGTTCATCACCAAGTATAGACTCAACCTAATACTTGGTGGTGATATTCACCCCAACCCTGGCCCACTCACTTCAGATACACATACCCCCTCTACTTGTAATCTAAGCTACAAACCTACAATTAATAGGCCAACTAACTCTCTCCTAGTATGTCATCTCAATATTAGAAGCATTAATAACAAGGTACATGAATTGCATGCACTTCTGGATGTCCACTCCCCTGAGATTCTCTGTTTATCTGAAACCTGGTTAAAACCTAACACTAAAGACAATGAAGTGTTACCAACTGGGTACAACATACACAGGCTGGATCGTGCTTCGAGGAAGGGGGGTGGGGTAGCTGTACTCTATAAATCTGAGTTGAATGTCACCATAGATGTAATAAAACCTCCTCAGATTAATAACTCTGAGATTCTTGCCACCAAATTGCAACTTAATAAAAATAAATGCATTAATATCATCTGTATGTACATTCCCCAGGTAACAATATATCTACATTTGAAGATATCCTGCACTGGTTATCATGTCACTACCCCCAAGAAACCCTACTACTTGGAGACTTTAACATAGACTGGGGCACCTGTTCCTTAGAATCCCCAACCACCCATATTAACCTGCATGCATTTACACAAATCATGTCCACCCCTACCAGGATAGGTAAACCCAACCAAAAAGAAAGTATACTTGACTGGGTACTCATAAACAGTTACCCCCAACTGTACACCTCTGGTACCCTCCTTAATGGCCTAAGCGATCACCTTCTCACATATGTAATTAAGCACAAAACCATTAATTCCCAACAACCCTTACTCAGAAAGGTTAGAAACAATAAAAACTTTGACCCTGCCAAATTCCAACAAGAACTAAACTCATGTAATTGGTCTATTCTAAAACACCTCCCCTTAGAGGAAGCAGTAGCATACTTTAACAACAAATTCCTTGAGATCCTTGATTTGCATGCATCTGTTCGTTCAAAGAGAACCAAGGCAAAAACTGCACCACGGCTTTCTATAGAGTCTAAACTCAAAATTACCCTTAGAAACAAAGCATGGGCTTTATGGCATTCTTCTAAAGACCCTCAAGATCACATTAAATACAGGCAATCCAGGAACGAAACCAAAAAATCAATTTTACAAGACAAAAAACAATACTACTGTAATTTACAGACAGTAAATCAAAATAACCCTCAGAAGTTTTGGGCAGGTTTAAATAATCTACTACATCCTGGACAAACTTCAACCCCAATCCCTGCTGCTACTATTGATAAAACCCTGAAGATGTTTCTGATAGTTTTAATCAATTCTTTACTGAGACAATTCAAGCCCTAGCTAGCCAATTACCTCCTAGCTCCCTGGTCCTGAAAGTAGCACCCTAGAAACCTACTTGCGTTCAGCTTCCAACCAGTCGCCACTTCACTTATCCATACCTTGATCAAAAATTAAAACCCACTACACTTTCTGCTGATCAACTCCTGCCGAGTACCTACAAAAATCAGCTGATGCTATTGCTTACCCGTCTCAATACTAATCAATCGAACCATAGTAGAAGCTAAAATTCCCACCATCTGGAAAATATCCTATGTAATCCCACTTCACAAAGGAGGCAGCTCTACTGAATTCTCCAATTATAGGCCAATAGCTATACTCTCTCCACTTGCAAAGATTATGGAAAAATGTATTCATAGACAATTCATGCACCACCTAATCCAAAATCGCCTTATGGCAGACACTCAGCATGGCTTCCGTCCTCATCACAGCACTACTTCAGCCCTCCTAGCCTTTACTAACACCATAAACCATAATCGCAACAATAATTATATATCCTCAGCCCTCTTTTGGATCTTTCCAAGGCATTCGATATGGTTGATCACCAACTTTTAATCCACACCCTGCAAACATTCTGTCTAGATACTGGAGCCCTCCAATGGTTTCAATCCTACCTGAATGGTCGACAGCAGGCTGTCCTCTGGCAGAACAAACTCTCTAACCTTCTACCTAACACCCTCGGAGTACCACAAGGCTCTATACTAGGGCTCTTGCTGTTCTCCATCTTCATTAACGACCTTTATACTGTCATCCCAAAAGTCAGCTGTATCCAATATGCTGATGACTCTACTCTGATTTGCTCAGCCACATCTCCAGTAGAGTTATGGTCAGCTACCCAGACCACCTTTAATACAATAGAAAACTGGCTTTCTGAACATCATCTGATCCTAAATCCCAAAAAAACTAAAATGCTGTTATTTTCACCAACACGTAGGTCTACCGCTTTCACCTTTACCATAAAATCAAATGATGGCACAATAATCTCCCCTGACCCATCTACAAAACTAGGTGTCATCATAGACAATAATCTCAAATTTGACCTACATGTTAACCAAACTATCAAAACCATCAATAAAAAACTAGGGTCACTTTACAGAATAAAAGCCTTCCTAACCCCTCCAGCTAAAATTGCCATAGCTCGCTCTCACCTTCTTTCAACCCTTCTGTATGCATCCCCTCTACTCTCGAATTTGAACAAGACTGTCCTTAACAAACTCTCAATTTGCTACAACCACATTGCCAGGTTTGCCACTGGGCTGCCTTTTAGGACACATCATTGCATCAATCTAAATCAGCTTGGTTGGCTTGAACTACCTAGCCTAATCCAGTATAAACAACTGATTATGGCCTATAAAATCCTCTATAATCTGGACAATACTCCTGCACTTAAAAATATTATCACCCCCTATAACAATCCTAGACCGCTTCGATCCTCTAACAAACTACTAATTCAGACTAGCAAAATTAATAACACAGCCGGTGATTCTCTCTTTGCAAACTCTGTAAGTAGATCCTGGAACTCACTTTCAGCTGATATTACCTTACTTTCCACCTTAGGTCAATTTAAAACTAGACTCAAACAACATTTGTCACTTAACTGGCTATGTCAATGTATCAAGCCTGGCTAACTCGAATGTGTAAAAATCTGTTAACCAGTTTACTGTGTAATTTAATTTAATCCTGACTTGTGCTCAGGACTAACTTTAACCTGTGGAACTTGTTTAACTTGCTTACTTATGTAATCTCTGTAAATAATCTGTTTGTAATATGTAATGCTGGTATTATGTAATGCTATATCTGCTTACCCTTGGAGCTTTTCTCCCCGGGCCTCCGCTGAAAATGGACATGCATCCAGTTGGACTATCCCGGTCAACAAATGTAAAATAAATAAATAAATAAATATATATATATTTATATATATATATATATTTATTTACTCGAATATCTATTTATATACACTCGAAACTCTCCTTAGCATGGAGAACATCGATATCTGTGCAGTAACAGAAACCTGGTTCAAGGCTCCCAAGAGCACCCCAGCACTACCAGGTTATACCTCATACCATACTTTTCGGCCCCAAAACTTGGACTGAACCACAAAAGGAGGGGGAGTAACAATATTCATCAAAGATACCCACACCTCCAGGTTGGTGGCACAGCACGAAGCATCAGAGACTATCCATGTGCAACTAACAGTGGGTAAAACTTCCTTCCAGTTTATAGTCTGCTACAGACCACTGTCCCAAACCCAGGAACCCCACTTGGCCTTCCTGAGAACACTGGAAAATATGAAGGTCTCTTCAAACACCATTATATTGGGCGACTTCAACTACTCAAACATAGACTGGGAGCATTACTCTAGCTCCAACACCCTAGCCCAAAGGTTCCTAGAATTTATAAACTCAAATGCTATGGAACAACTTGTTACCACTCCCACAAGAGGGGAAAACATACTGGACCTGATCATCACCAACATGGGGGCTCTATGCTCCAGACCAGAAGTGTATCCCTCACTGGTAAGATCAGACCATAAGCTAATCTTACTGGATATTCACATCCCGACCCCACCCCCTGCCCAGAAAACCACAGTGAAAAACTTCTCTAAAGCAAATTTCACACTCCTCAAAACCAAGGTGGAATCCTTCAAAGCCCCCGGGCCTGTGGAAAATATGGCCCAGACCACGGAATACTTTATAAACGCATTCTATGAACACCTTCAGGAATGCATGGATCATGCAATCCCAAATAAAACCAAGACCCAATCCTCCAAAGGCAGGCGTCCTGTCTGGTGGACCCCAGCTATAAACAAACTATACAATAGAAGGAGGAAGCTACTACATGATAGAGCAAAATCCCTAAAAGGGAAGGCATCTCTGATCAGTATTAGCAAAAAACTACGGGCACTCATAAAATCGTCTAAGGCCAGCTCCGAGAGAAAAATTGCACAGGACACTAAGGATAATCACAAGGCTTTCTTTAGTTATGTTAGGAACCTGGATGGGAATTCCCAGATATGCTCAGAATTAGTCCAAAATGACAAAAAATACACCGAACCCACAGACATTGCCAACATCCTAGCTGACAGGTTCAGTGCAAACTTCTCCCCACCAAAAGGGCAAATATCTATCCCAGCAGAGTGCTGCCCCCCTGAAATCTCAGATGCTCAGGTAAGAGCTGCCCACTCCAAAGCAAAAAACACAGCATCAATGGGACCAGACGGTGTCCCGGGCTGCATCCTACATGAACTCCAAGTAGAGCTAAACCCAAACATAAAACTACTGTTCAATCTCAGCCTTACTACAGGATATGTACCCAAAGAGTGGTGTACAGCAACAGTGGTCCCTCTCCACAAAGGTGGTGCCTCAACGGATCCTGTAAACTATCACCCCATAAGCCTGACTAGCTTGGTCTGCAAAGCTATGGAAAGGATCATCATGGACCTCATAAATAAAGATATTGGGGACCTACAGACACTGGATCTTACCCAGTTTGGCTTTGTTAAGGGCAGATCCTGCCTCTTAAACCTGGTCGATTTCTTTGAAACAGTCACCAAGGCCATTGATGAGGGGAAGGTGGTCCACACAGCCTACCTGGACCTCGCAAAAGCCTTCGATACAATACCCCACTCGGGCATTATAGATAAGCTCACCAGCTTAAATATAAACCCCTATGTCACTAGATGGGTTGCAAACTGGCTCAAGGATAGAACCCACATGGTTAGAATTGCTAAAGCCATGTCAGACTCCAAACCAGTTACAAGTGGCGTCCCACAAGGCTCAGTCCTGGGACCTCTCTTGTTCGGTATATATTTCTCGGAGGTACAGGCCAACATGGAAGGACTGTGGCTGACCAAGTTCGCAGATGACTGTAAACTAGGTGCCATAATCAACTCTCCAGCCGACACAAGCATCCTACAAAAGGGCCTCATAGAAACAGACAACTGGTGCCAGAGCCATGGCCTCAAGCTAAACACCAAAAAGTGTATAGTCATTCCCTTTGGCAAAAACAAAGTGCCCACAAATTACCACATAGGTGGTAACCCATTAAGTACGGAAGAAGTAATTAGGGACCTGGGGACCCAAGTTGATAGCAATCTCTCATTTGAAAACCACGTGGCCAAAGTGGTTAGAAAAACATTTTATACAGCCCACCTAATCATGAAGGGATTCACATCTAGATCAGGGGAGGTCATCGTGCCTCTTTACTTATCCCTCATCAGGCCCATAATTGAGTACAATGCCCCTTTTGGGATGTACCTTACCAGACACCTGCAGCAACTGGAAAGACCCCAAAAGTACCTCACCAAGAGGATCAAAGGGCTCAAACAGATGCCATATGCTGCCCGGTTAAAGAAACTCCAGCTCTACTCAGTGGCATACCGCCTGCTCAGAGGCGATCTGTGCTTGACGTATAAAGCCATGTCCAACCAGGAATTAATGGACATGCTGCACCTCAGAAAATCCAAATCCCATCGAGCTACGCGTTCAAGAGACTTGAACCTCAGCACTGAAATAAATAGGACATGCTGCAGGGACAGATTCATAACCCAGAGGCTCCCTTCACTCTGGAATAAAATCCCAGTCCAGGTTAGGCAGAGTCCCTCATTAATCCTCTTCAAGAGGAATCTTGATGAGTGAATGGGAGATCATAAGTTACCCCAGGTATCACTTCTGTGTCACTGTTAGACAGAGGCACAATATACTAACCTCGAAAAAGTGCATAGCAAAATTCATTTAAAATGGGTGGCGAAAGCCAAGCACACTCTGGCTAGGCTTATAAATGCCCTAGGGAAGATAGCCTAGTATGAACCTATGAACCTATATATATATATATATATATATATATATATATATATATATATATATATATATATATATATATATATATACATATATATACACACACACACACACACACACACACACACACACACACGTATTTTATTGAGATGAATTAGAATGTGATCAAATTGTGTTAATAAGGATGTACTTATAATATTTTATACATTTCTTATTTTTATTTTGACTTTTTCTTTTTTTTATTTCTTATTCTTATTCATGAACAGTAGAAAGGCGGTAGAGTCAAAAGGGTTAACTTTTGATTTAGGTGTGTCTTGAATCATGTGACCTTTTAAGGAGGGTTATTAAAATTTATTGCCTGCAACTTTTTTTAAAATTCTGATGAGGTGTATGTTATATTTACATGAAAGTGCTCAATTTATTGTGAATAAAGAAGTTATTTGCCTATATTTCCTGGCCATGCTTCTGCTTGGGCTACTGCAGTTGGTTGTCATATTCATTGGTTCCTAGTTTGAGTTTGTGGTCCTTGGTTGGAATTAAGCAGCATAACCCTGAGTTTGTCTTTTCAGGATATTTTTATGTCAGGAATTTTGTTCCTATGACATTGCCTAAAAAGCCATTATGGTGGCGGCAACTACCTTGGCCAGTAACTGAAAGGCAAGGGGTGACAGATGAAAACTATTCCTGGCAAAGTAGCGTGATCTGTCAACCATATCATCCCAGGCTGACAAATACTGGATCCCCCTGGAATGACACCAATAGCTAATCCAACTGTTGAAGTCCATAATTTTTTTTTTTTTTTGCATTGAGACATCATCCTGGGTGAAGGTAGGATGCTGCTTATGACTACAGGCATACCTGTCTGGGACAAATAATCTGAGAGCTCAGTCTTATCTCTCTTCATATAGTCCAGTGAGGTAAGTTTCAAGTCATTTACTTCAACATGGAGTATGACAGAGGTGTAACTGGGCTTGTTGTTGAGAAACCTGAGTGCGTGCATGACTTTGCGGATCCTGACACCTGACAGGCAGCTGACCATGACTTTCTCCTTGAACAACTTGGTGAGGAGGACATCTGTGTGTCTCACTATGGATTCATCTATGACCAAGACATAGAGGTGTTTTGCCTTAAGGGCTTAATGGCTGATACACTGATACATTTCTTCTTATTTGCAGTGGGCTCCATTGGGACTGCAGTGTGTGCAGAACATTTGCATTTGCTAGATCTCTGCTCTTTTGGTAAGCTTCTAATGACTATCTCTGTATATGTGGAGTTATGTGTTGTGCACTTGGTCTGTTGAGGAGGTGCGTGTTGACAACCTGATTGATATCAGGTTTGTTGTTACCTGAGAGACAGAGAACATTTATTCTAGATTCACTGTATAGTTGCATCTCTCACATATTGTATTTGTAATTTTTACATGTATGTGAATGTCAGTATACATGAGGTAAGAGAATCATAGTTTTCTTGAAACACAAATACCCTTATTAAACATATTTAGATGATCATTGTTAGCAGAGCTGTTTTTGTGAGCAGCAACAACTGGGCCTGTCTCTGAGGGACATAGGTGCCACCCCAGAGGTGAATTTACAATCACTCAAACAGCAGTGAATGTTCTGCTTGAACAGGGTCATTGAGAAGCACTGCTTCACATGCAGTGGGAGCCTATAACTGGAGTGTGAGTCACTGGGGAATATATCTGTCTCCTCTGCATCCTTTGTTTATGTCACAAGCTAGGTTGAGAACCCTGGCCCAAGTTATTCTTGTCCCATTTTATTTACAGATTGTCTATCATTTCCAATAGGGCAAGATCTAAGACTTTTCTGTACGTCAGACATATGTCATTTATCAGCATCTTGCAGTAAACTGAATACAGTGACAAGTCCTCCAAACATCACATACATGAAAAGACTAAGGTAGTCTTTCCATGTATGTGATGCTTGGAGGACCTGCATTCTCACAGTCACAAACCTCTATTTTTTCTCCAATTGCTGCAGTTGTCTGGTGAGGTACAGACAGAAGCGAGCCTTGTACTCAATTAATGGCCTGAGAAGGGTAGAGTACAACAGAGCCATGACCTCCCTGGTTTTGGATGTGATGTCCATATGTACGATGTGCGAAATGCAGTATGTGTGTCTCAACACTGTGAGCACATAGTGATGAAAGTTTAGATTGCTATGAACATGTGTTCACAAGTCTCACAATACTGTGTTTGAGCTGAGAGGGGTGCTATGTATATCATAGTTGCCAGGGATACTTCACTGCCAAAGGGGACAATGAGATATTGTTTCCTGTAAGGTTCAGTCTGTGAGTTTGGCACCAATCATTTGTCTCTGTCAGCCCTTTCTGTAATATGTTACCATCATTGGGTGACTCTATATGAGTGTGTCCATTTAACAGTCATCCACAAATGTGGAAAACCACAGGCCACCTGCCTTCTGCTGTGCTTCAAGGAAGTAGTTTCCACATAGTTGATGGCCAAGTATAGATCACTGCGGTATTCCACTGGTGAGTGGGCTAGTAGTGGAGGTGCAGTCCCAACTTTGAGTGTGTGTGTTCTGTTGGTGAGCCAGTTGCCTATCCAGCTAGTACTATATGGCTTAATTCCCAGATGGGACATGTTTACTATGAAACATGAATGGGGGATAGTGTCAAAGGCCTTGGATAACTGAAAATAGGTGGTATGCCTTGTTATCTGTCATCCAGGACTTCGTGGTCAGTATCAAATAAGTCCACAAAGTTCAATAGGCAAGATCTTAACAAACACAACATGGGTCAACTCAAGTGTGTTGAAGGTCAACTCGGTCCCCGTGGATAAAGTCCATGCTGATCCCTTCCCTAACACTGCAGATAAGGATTGTTAGGTTTATGGGTCAATAGTTGTAGTTCTGCATGTTACCAGATTGATGTGCATTGCATATGGCACAACATTTGATATTACTTTCTGTAGTGTAGGTGATATATGTGAGGAAAAAGTACTAAGACACTTGGGGTTGCAGTGTTTGGGGGGACAATACATGGCTATATTGTAAATATGTGACATACTGTGAGATAGGGCCTTCATTTTTTCATTTTTCCACATGTAATGTCATGTCATATACAAGAAATGGAATTAAATAGCAGTAATACTTAATAATATGTAGTTTTCCATTGCACAACAATTAACAAAGTATATACACATGCAAGATATACCAAACAAAAGCTGCATTGCTAAAGTATGATAATTACTATTCAGTATACAAAACACACCTGCTACTTAACTGACTCTGTGGCAGCATGTATTAATGCATTGATACTTTCCTTTTTGGGGCCAGATGGTACTCAGTTCAAATCCTTTTCTCTCTCTCTTTTTGTTTTAATTTATTTTTTCTTTTCCCATGTTTGCGCGCTGCACTGCTCAGTGCAACACATGAAATGTAGAAAAATGAATGTCAGGTTTGGCCATGTTTATCTGGTGTGTGTGAAGTGCAGCAGTGTGCAAACTGGAGCCCAAGAGCAGACAGGAACCAGTCAGCCAAAAATAGAAATCGTATGCATTCAGTTATTACTACTGGGCATCACGCAAACCCACTAAGAGACATTGCAAGATGGTTAATTGCGAGACCTTAAGAATAAATAGTAAAATAGGCAATATAATGTAACTAATCCTGTGGAAGCAGGTACAAGTACAGGGTTGGAGTACAGATGGTCCTGGGCTCTAATACAGGGTGTGCAACCTTTGTTTTACTGTTGTGACACTGCAGTTTGCAGCAATGAACTGCAACACAGACAAGTGTTTTCTTAACCTTATTGTGGCAATAGGTGTAAGTATAGGACTACCATACACATGGTCCTGGGTTCAATAGGTGTAAGTATAGGACTGCCGTACACATGGTCCTGGGTTCAAATACAGCATATTCCATGTACTTTTGCTATTGTTTCATTTCCCATTATAGTCATTCTTATTTATAACACCTGACATAGTGTAGCTAATATTAATTATATGTATGAGGACTGAGACACTAATATTGTGTCATTTATTTCTTTATTTATCTATGTATTATCACATTTATTATCAAATGTATGACTGTGGTTATACTGTGTACTATGTTCCTGTAAATATATTTCTCCTCTCTGGATTTAGGGCTCAGAGATGGGGTGTCCAGAAGTCCAAGTTTTTGTTGGGCTCCTAGTGAAATACCACAGTGCTAGGCTGCTGCAAGAGGACTATTCTGGATACCATTATAAGACTGATGATTTGGATAGTTTAGCCCAGGCTGTGACCAATGCCACTGGTTACCCCCAAACTGGTGATCAATGTAGGCACCACTTTAGTGACCTACGTTGGAGGAAGAAAGGCACTGTTGATGCATGGTTTGAAATATTTAGGACAAAATACATCCCACACATGTGTAAGTATCAAATACAAATAGAACTGTAAGGCTTAAAAGCTGAATATAGGCAAAGCTGGTGTTCATAATGGTATTCTGTTCTGTTCTGCTTTTTTCCACAGCTAGCATGGAGAAAGAGTGCAATGATAGGACCTATGCCACTAGATTGGTGAGGATGAGGGAGGCATGTGGTATGCATGTGGCAGAAGAGTAGTTTTATTGTAGCATTAAATGTTAAAAATAGTTTTTGATATTTTATACAGTTGTATCAAATTGAGCATGCATATCTCAACTGTGAAAGCATGTTTGCATGCAATAGTTTGTATCACAAACCAAGAGTACAATATTAGACTTTAGTCAGAGGTGGTGGGTTCAAATACCACACTTCACAAGTATACAATAACTGTTAATTCTTCAATTATTTGTAACTTAAATGTTTAAAGTAAAAGCTTTATATCAGTGGCACACATGCCCTGCTGTAAACTGTATTCTGTATAATCAGAACAAGCATATGTGCAATATATGCACATGTAAAGGAGTACATGCTGCAATTTGTAGTATAGTGAGCATCTGTTAGGAGCTGCTAGTCTTAAAAATAATAAGTTATCTGTTAGGGAGTAGTAGTCTTAAGAGTAAAGGTTAAGGTAATAGAGTCAAATAATTGCATTGATGCATTATATGTTATATATGAAGGTACTAATCTGATCTTTTTTTCCTCACCCCAACCCTTATCTACGTTTTTTTTGTTTTATTTTATGTGTCATCAAAATGTGTCCATATCATCCATGTGTACCACATCATGAAATGCTCCACAGCACAATGAGGTAGGCCTACCCCACAAAATCCACCTTCCCCCACTGCACCTGACCTACCACTGTTACCAACCTGGCAGCACCACCTCTTCTGTCCCTGAGCTACCTGACCCCTCAGGTAGTTCTGCCCCAGAAGATAGGCCAGTGTCTCCCTCTGGGAGCAGTGACAGGGGTGGTGAGTTTATCACCTGTTCAGAACTGCCAGAGATGATGCATAGGGCTGTGCATTACACTGTTGGTGCACATTTATGCCAGATGGAGGGGTTGCTCTTCCTCATTTTACATAGGACCAGTAGGAGGAGAAGGATACATTGAGTGCTCCAGCCAGTGGTGGAGTGAGGTGACAGCGATGACAGTCCTGAGAGTGAGGACTTGATTCTCACTGTTATCCAGCTTTATGTCCATGGGTCCTGAATGTCCCCACCCTCATCCCATCCATGGTGTCCACCGACCTCTTGTGTCCATCACTATTCCTGTGTCTTGTCTTGTTTGTCTTGTCTGTCTTCAATTGCTTCCTCACCTACCCAACTTATCAGACCCAGACATATCTATGTCTCTTCCCCAACATTCTTCTCTCTCTATCTCTCTCCAAAATAAATAAATAAATAAATACATAAAGATGGACACCTGTCCCACAAAAAAAAATTTCCCATGCATAGCTCTCCATTTTACACACATGTCTTCTTGACGCACTTGATTCAGTCCAATTGGCTATACAACATGATTGTATTGTGGTCACCACTCTCTTTGGAGGTGCCAGTCCAAATTCAGCTAATATTCTGCATGTATTATCAGTTTTACTGTTGTAGAAATGGATACCTATGGTTCTTTCTGACATCCCTCTTGCACATTCTTATATTGCTTTCCATTTGTTCTTCCCCTTGCTTGCTCCCCATTTAACCACTGTCCTATCATTCTCATTTCTTTTCTTTAATGCATTATTGCACGATGGTGCTCATCGTGCACCAATGCGCAGCAATGTAAATACAAAAGTACTTAAAAGTGTTAAATTTAGAGGTTTTCAAACCCAGTACAATATGCCCCCCAAATATAATGCATTGCTGTATTAACTGCATTAACATGTGCTACCACAGAGTCAGTGAAGTAACAGGTGTATTCCAGAGACTCAATACTGTCAGACTTTAGCATCTCCATTTCAGCACTCTCCTATCTTCCCAATTGCTTTTCTTTAATGCATTATTGCAGATGGTACACATCGCACATCAGTGTGTAAAGCAAAGGTAGTTAAAGGTATTAGATACAGCTGTATTCCAACCCAGTACCATCTGGCCCCAAAAAGGAACATATCACTGCATTATCATCTGCTGCCATAGATTTAGTTAAGTTGCAGGTGTAGTCCACAGACTCAGTACTAACTGTCAGGCTTTAGCAATGTGTCTCATATTTGCACAGTGCTTAGCAATGTGCAAACAGATGTGTCTCACATGTATATACACTTTGCTAACCATCGTACAAATCCGCTGCTCCTCACACTATGGAAATGTATATATTATGCTGTGTTTCTGTTGTTTACTGTCCACTTCTTTTGTATGACATGAAAGTACACATAGAAACATTTACAAATTGAGATGCATATCTAACTGTATGTCATATATTTGAAATATATCCATTTGTTGGCACCCCCACAAGCACTACAACTCTGGGGTGTCAGTACTTTTTCCACACACACACACACACACACACACACACACACACACACACACACACACACACACACACACATATCAACCACACTACAAATTGCAATACTAAATGTTGTGTGCTATGCAATGCACATCAGTCTGGTAACATGTAGAACTGCAACTACTGACCCATATGCCAAAAAGCCTTATCTGCAGGGCTACTGCAGGAATCAGCATGGACCATTTCTACAGAGAAAGAGGTGACCTTCAACACACTTAACCTTACCCATTTTGAGTTTGGCAATATAGATGTTGCTTATTGACCTTTGTGAACTTCTTAGATACTCACTACAAAGCCCTGGATGAGGGATAACATGACATACTGCCTATGTTCAGTTATCCAAGGCCTTTGACTCTATCCTCCATTCATGTCTCATAGTAAAGGTCTCGCATCTGGGAATTAGGCTATACAGTAGTAGATGAAGAGTCAACGGCTCAACAACAGAAAACATGCTCTCAAAGTTGGGAACTGCACCTCCATCACTAGCCTACTCACCAGTGAATACTGCAATGATCTGCACTGGGCCATCAACTGTTTGGGAAATACATCCCTGAAGCACAGGCAACAGTAGATGACCTGTGTTCTACCAAGTTTTCAGGTGATTGTTAACTAGACACACTCATATAGAGTCCTCCAGTGATGGTAACATATAACAGTAGGGGCTAACACAGACTGACAATTGGTGACAAACTCATGGACTGATGTTTAAACATACAATGATGCTTTATCACCTTTGTCAGTCAATTACCCCTGCTAATTATGATATGCATAGCTTCCCCCTAAAGTCAAACTCAATGTTGTGAGACTTGGGAACATAGATTGATAGCAATCTACACTTTCATCACTATGTGCCCATAGTGGTTACACACACAATCTGTACTGCACTCATACATATGGGCATCATATCCAAGACCAGAGTAGTCATACCTCTGCTGTCCTCTGCCCTTATCACTCCAATAATGGAGTACAATGCTCACATCTCTCTGTACCTCACCAGACACCTGCAGCAATTGAAGAGAGCACAGGGTTGTGCCAGGGAAACTTCCAGGCCTCCAAACATGACATGCATGGAAAGACTGACATACCTACCACTGTACTCGGTGTCATGCAGGCTGCTGAGAGATAACCTAGGGCTGCCCTGCAGAGCAGTCTCAGACCCTGGCCTTATGTAAATTATGGACATGTGCAGTTCAAATGGGACAACTATAATTTCCCCCAGGGTTCTCAACCTAGCCTGTGACATAAACAGTACATGCTGGGGAGACAAATATATCCCACAATGATTCTCACTCCTCTGTAATATGCTCTCACTGCATGTGAAGCAGTGCTCCTCAATGGCCCTGTTCAAGCGCAACTGTGACTACTGTCTGGGTCATTGTAAAGTCACCTAAGGGCTGGAACCTATGTCCTTCATGGACAGGGCCACTTGGTGCTGCTCCCAAACTGCTACAAATGACTATCTAACTCTGCTCAATAAAGGTACATGTATTTTACACAGCTAGGCTAATGACCCTAATGCTATTAAGTTAGTAGCCTTGTATGAACCTATGAAGCTATGTGCCTACACAGGCTTCACAACCTTTTGTCAACCGCATGGCCTACAGATGTAACCTACTTAAAGTTCAGCTATATTTTTGATAAATAGGACTTGTGCCATGGCACTTGTGTAATGTTCTGTGTTTTGTAGTCTGTGAATTTAAATAGGTAGGGCATTTATTCTCACTGCAGTCAACTGTATGTATGTGAGCTGCTGCTTGACATTACAGAGCATTTTACACCAGCATTTGGGACACTGTTATCTTCTCTTCAGCAGACACTGCTGATGTCATCAGCTCTAAGATGTTGTCTGACACACTTCAAGTTGGACTTGAGCTATAGTGCTTGTGTAAAGTACTGAATTCTGTAGTCTGTGTACCTAGATAGGGAGGGGTTATATTCTTACAGCAATCGACTGTGTGTATGTATGTGAGAGCTGTTTCTTGGCATTACAGAGAGCATTTTACATCAGTATGTGCAACACTACCTTCTCCTCAACAGACACTTCTGATGTCATCAGCTATAAAGTGTTATCTGAGACACTCCAAGCCAGATTTGAACTGTGGTGATTGCATAATGTACTGTGTTCTGTAGTCTATGTACTTAGATAGGTAGGGGGTCTGTTCTCATCACAGTCAACTGGGTGTGTGTATGTGCGTGTGTGTGTGTGTGTGTGTGTGTGTGTGTGTGTGTGTGTGTGTGTGTGTGTGTGTGTGTGTGTGTGCATATGTGTATGAGATGTTGCTTGACTTTGCAGTGAGTATTTTTCGCCAGCATGTGGGACACTGTCATCTTCTCCTCAACAGACAATGCTGAGGCATCAGCTATATCACATTTTTGCATATGCAGTACTCCCACCAGGCCAGGGTTAGGCAGAAGTAATTTCATCCTATACAATAAAGTTCACATTGACATAGCTTTCAATCTATCCACATACATCATGGCATGGTGTGTGGCCCTGTTTTGTCTTGCTGAGAAAGCCCTGTGGTCTCTCCAGCTGCTACATGTGTCTAGTGAGGTACATGTAAAAAAGAGCATTGTACTTTATTAGTGCTGTATTGTCATATTGTCATACAATCCGGTTGATGGAGTGAATTAGGATGTGCACAACATAGGCTTTCAATAGCAGTGAGGACAGTAGATGATCAAAGTTCATATTGCGATCTAAATGTGTTCCCAGTGCTTGCATCACTGGGTTTCTGCATAGCAGGACTGTTGTCAATGCTGTGATTAACATGTATCTCCACTTTTCAGATGGACATTACAAACACACATTTCTACATTTATTTGAAGATCATGTGCCTTTGTTACCATTCACTTGTGCATGTTAGCTCCTCCTCCTATACTATGTTATTACCATTGGTGGACTCAGTGATTGCACACACTATGCAAGAGTCAGCAAACTTAAATCAATGAGTAACAAGGTCACACAGAAAAAAAATCAATAAAAACTATAAGAAAAAACCCAGCCTAGCTAGATTTTCAACTGTGTGATTCCTTAAAACCCCTTGCATTAAAGATAACATGGGATATATGCAAATTAATTCTTAAGGACACCAGGTGTTTCAGATATATGACGGTTCTGAATGCCCATGATTTTTTCCCACTTTTTAAGTCTGTAATGGATAAATTCGGTCCAATAAAGGCAAACCTCACTAGCTGTGCACATGCAAGTTTCAGCCTTCTTATGGCATCAGCAGCACAGCATAAGTGGACTGTTTGGCTAACATTTGGAAACACATGGTTGTCATACCCAGCTGAGGTCCATAACAGTTAGGGTGCCTACAAAATATCCCAACTAACAAACTAAATCAATGAGTCACAAGGTCAAAGAGAAAAAAAAATCAGGAACTAAAATAAAAGCTTAGCCAAGTTAGATATTCCACTATGTGATTCCTTAAAACATCTTCTATTAGAGGTAATATGGGGTATATGCAAATGACCCCTTAAGGACTTCAGGCATTTCAGCTATATGGCAGCCCTGAATGCCCATGACTTTTCCTTTTTAAATCTGCTATCGACAAATTCAGGCCAGTAAAGCCAAACCCCACTAGCTATGAACATGCATGTTTCAGCCTTCTTATGGCACCATCAGCACAGCATAAGTGAACTGTTTGGTTAACATTTGGAAACACAGGGTTGTCCTAACCAGCTGATGTCTATAACCATTAAGGTGTCTACGAAATATTCCTGTGTTTTGAAATGTTAGTTAAAATATCCACCAGAGCTAGGAGACAGCAACTGATGCATTCATATATAGAGACATCCTGACTCTCCTTGACTGTGGCATAGACCAGCATGTCACCATCGACCTCCTTTAATGGACACTAGTAATATTCCAGGTGTGTGCAACAGACCTGTATGAGTTGTTACTGCTACAACAGGTCCATTCCATCTGATAGATATCCTCAAAGAGGTCATCAGGGGCATGCATGATGACACCATTATCATCATGTGGAACTTGAACATGTCAAGGCATTGAGGTATTCAATCAACACTGTCATCTGTGGCCATATCAGCACATAACCAGAGACAGCTGCCACATCCATGACAACACCTGAATTGATGAGACACATTGAGGGATTTGTTGAATCAGGAAGCAGACACACCACCCAAGCATAATGTGGACATCACACCCTATAATCAGACCTATAGTTATGAGACCCATGTCCTAGGGTAAAGGGTAACCGGTACATCCACCAGCATGTGGTCACAGTGCTGACTACTCCCTTGAATGTAACATAAGTACTAGGAAAGACATGCACATTAGAGGCCATAATATCTTCATGGTTCCCAGACTTCATCACACCAATAACTATGTGCAATGCACCCTTCTTCATGTACCTCCCTACACATCTTCCAGTGATGTGTAACTGAAGTGTAGCACCTTTGTCACAGTGTTACAGAATTAGACACGTGTTTGCTTTAATATGCCAAAATAGTGAGGTATCACATAACTATTACAAAATTTACATGAGAGCATCATGTCTATGAATCAAGTTTATATACAAGAAACTGGAAAAGGAGAGACATGGTGTTCATTAATACAGAAGCATGGATAAAGAGCGATAGAAGGAAATTAAGAACACTATGACTCAGTCCATAACAACTTCTCTTGCAGAATACTAACACAGTGGGTTTAATGTTATTACATTTTTAGTAACTATAATTAGAAATACCTCACTACAAATCAGTGAGGTCTCCAGATATACTTAAACAGGTTAAGAAAGGTAACTTATGTGAATGTTATGATGCTTTTAATACAGTGACAAGCCTGATCATCGAATTTATATTTTAAGATATGTTGGCACTAGAGTCACTCTAATTGATAGTCAGGATGCAAATAAAGTACAAAGTAAAGGAAAAACAATTCAGCAATAGTCCATGGCTTGTTGTGAGTAATCCAGAATTTACACATCAGAAGGGTAGTGAGAAACAATTACAACATTGTGATTTATTGGAAAATTATTTACTAAGCTCTTATTCACTTTGCTTCATTTTGAATTCAATACAGGAACGATAGCTTATGGTGTAGCAGAAGATTGTTAATAGCTGTGATGAGTAGTTGCATCCATATTAGAATCTCTGTAAATGAATACCGTGGCATATCTGAGATGCTCAATAACCAGAGCAGACATTCTTTGTGACAGCTGTGTAAATCACAAGCTGAGAAGCACAATGCATTCCTGGTGGTTAGGTAACAGATTCTATATCATTGAAAGATCATCAATACTGGACATTACATGTCATGAGACTCTAATGTTTATCCTTTCTTCTACAGCTGGGCTTTAGCTTGTTATATCTTTCAATGTGCTTGACAGTGTTGTTGCAGGCAATCCAATTTTGACTTGTACATTTAGGCCTTTATATAACCAAGCATTGCATAAACACAACTGCCAATGTAACTCATGTGAATATAACCAGAGCTGTGTAGTGATAACAGCCATGCATGCATGTTCAGTCCTAGCAACAAAGATGGTGTGATATTATAGGGGGTGGGGTGTACAGCCATCATGCTGCTATGCCGTTTGCATGACAGCTCCTGTCATTTCTATCATTTGTGTTGCTCGGTGTGCTAGAACTAGCTTGTACTAGTTCTATTTGTTTCAGAAACAGCAGAGAGCATCTATGACAACAATATTCTGAGTTGGAAAAAATGTGGATAATCCTTGTGCTATATGTCCTGCTACATTCCAGAGCTGGGTCATTAAAGAAACACATTTATGGAACTGCTTTTTACATGTTTATTAATGAAGAAATAAGAAACTCGTGTTTGATTAGATATAATGGCAAAAATTATATGAGGTTAGAAAAATTAAACTTTTGGGACATTTTAAAAGATTAATACCTGCAAACACATATGTCTGTGTATCTTTATTAGGAATACATATAACTGAAATCAGAATTGCCGAATGATTTTTTTCTCATATTGGATTTCTTTTGGGAAGTCGGTACTTAAGAAAAGAAATTATGCATCAAAGCTGTTCAAATATAGCATTTTGGTCTTGGATTTTGCTCATTGTTTCACAATGGCTCTAGCTCCTACATCCCACTTAGTTGGGCAGAGCATTTATACTTCTGCCACTAATGTATTTTGCCAACTCCAATGTCCATAAAAAAAGACTTAAAAAGTAAAAAGTCATGGGCATTCAGAAGTAATGTAGCTGAAAAAAAATATATGTCTTTAAAGGGTCTTTTGCATATATCCTATGGGACTCCACCATGGGAGGTTTAAGGTATTCCATAGTAAAGAGTCTAACTTGGCTAAGCTGATGAGGTAAAAAAGGGCAGAAAATTACATTTCTACAACTAGTGTGATTTAGCTTTATTGCCTTGAATGTACCCATAAAAACTTAAAAAGTAAAAAAAAGTCATGGGTATTCAGAAACCATGAAACTAAAACTCTAGTATGTCCTTAAAGGGTCTTTTATATATATCCTATGGGCCTCCACTATGGGATATTTACAGGATTTCACAGTGAAGAGTTTAGCTTGGCTAGGTATTTCTTACAGGCTTTTACTAAATGGTTTGTCTGCATTACCTTTTTACACTATAGTTTGGTTTATCTATCTCTCTATCTACCTACATATCTATCTACATATCTGCTGCAGTAGGTCAACATACCACAATGTCAACAGCAAGAACTCCACCCACAAAAGGTGGACATATGCAGAAGATTGACAGTTGTGATAGATCGACAATTCCTAGGTGAGGGAATATTCCCTTTACTCAGGGATTGTGCAGTTTCAGAATTAGTATATAATTAGCATGGGGTGTGAGTGGTGCAGCAATAATAATATTGTATATCTCTGTAGCTATATATTTTATATATATATATATATATATATATATATATATATATACAAATAAATATACACACGTACACACACAAACACACACACATATATATATATATATATATATATATATATATATAGATACACACAGATATAAGTATATTCATATTTCAACAAAACACTTGTATAAAACCTAGACACTGTCACTCCATTGCCCAAAATCAAGTTTATAACCTCTACAAATCCCTGGCTCGGTAAAGAAACCAAACAAATCCTCAAGTCCAGAGACACTGCCTGGCTTTACTATAAAAAAAACAAAGAAACACAAAGCCTAACTAAGTAACAAGAACTGCGCAACCATGCAAAAAAATGCATTAGGCTGGGTAAAAAATCCTATTACACGACATTACAAACTAAATACCAACACAACACCCAAAAACTTTGGAAAAATGTAAACCAACTACTAAAACCCAGCCAGAAGGCTACCCCCAAACCAACCACCTTTGAAACTAAATTTCCCATTGAAACACAATTCAGCTCCCACTTTGTGAACTCAATGCTATCCTTAGTATCACAGGACAGTTCCTTCCTCACTATCCCCCCCCCAACACAAATAACACTAATACAAGCTTTACCCTCAAAACAGTTTCCACCACTTCAATCAAAAGCATGCTCTCCAAACTAAAAACCTCATCAACAGCAGGCGACCTACTTCCCAGCTAGTTCTTGAAACTCACAGCAGATGCTATTGCTATCCCAATCTCCACTCTCATAAACAGATCAATTGTTGAAAACTATGTGCCTAAGCTCTGGAAAATATCTTATGTTACACCCATACATAAAGGCGGGACCTCCACTGAACTTAATAACTACAGACCCATTGCTTTACTCTCCTCCCTGGCCAAAATCCTAGAAAAATGCATCCATACCCAGGTGCTAAAATATTTCCTAGACTGCAACATCCTGTCACCTACTCAGTATGGTTTCAGACCTGCCCATAGTACCACTACAGCCCTCCTCTGCTTCACAGACACAGTAAACCATCTCAAAAACGAAGGCCTGCAGGTGTCAACACTTTTTTTTGTTTGGATATGTCCAAAGCATTTTACACAGTCTCGCACAAATCCTGCTAAACAAACTAAACCAATATCACCTATCAAATTCCACTCTTACCTGGTTCCAAAGCTACTTAACTGACAGGTACCAAGCTGTGAAATGGGAAAATTCTCTCTCTCCTCAGCTGCCCATAACTATAGGAGTCCCACAGGGTTCTATCTTAGGACCACTACTATTCACAATATTCACACATGACCTCCATACCTCCACACAGCATGCATCTATCATTCAGTATGCAGATGACACTACCTTAATCTGTGCTGCACAAAACATTCCCACCCTGCTGCAAACAACTCAACTAGCTTTCTCGGATGTAGAAATCTACCTTACCAAAGCCCAACTTATCCTCAGTCCAAAGAAAACTCAGCTTATGATTATAACCAGTTCTAACAAAAACACTGATAACAGTCAATTCACTATCTACTCCACAAATGCTACTCCAATCACTCCAGTGGCACAGGCTAAGCTCTTGGGAATAACCATAGACTCCCACCTAAAATTTGATAGTCATCTCAGCTTAACTAGTAAAAAGTACATGCCAAACTGGGATCATTATACTGTATCAAATCATTTCTTACCAACAACACAAGATCAGCCATTCCTCGCTCCCAACTTATATCCACCCTATTCTATGCATCTCGCATTCTGACTAATCTGAACAAAACTGAACTAAGCAAATAGAAGCCTGCCATAACAGAATTGCCCGCTTTGCTGCAAATTGCTCATATAGAACTCATCACTGTACTGCTTTGAGACAGCTCCACTGGCTTGAGCTGCCCAATCTCCTAACCTACAATCAGCTCTGCCTCTGTCATTTGATCTATTACCTCCACAATAAGTGTTCTGCCCTCAAAAACCTAGTACATCACTCAGCCAAAAGGCGTCTTAGATCATCAAGCAAACTACTACTAGAAGTCAGCAACAGCTACAATAGCTTTGGAGATGCACTATATAGTAGTTCACTGGCTAAAAAATGGAACTCTGTCCCCACTAGAATTCAAAACACATCATCCAAAGCCTCCTTTAAAGACGTCATTAGGCAACATCTCAAGCAAAGTTGGCAGTATCATGATTGCTCCCCTGGCTAGTGAAAGCGGATAAGATACACATACTAAACTTAGAGTACTTGATAATAGTTTTCAGTCTTACTCACAAACACTGGCTAATCTACAATGTATGTACTGTACTTGTGTACTATGTATGTATTCTACTTATGTTCCAAATTTCAGCTGTACACCACAAATCTATTAATTACCTTTATTTTTAAATTAATATTTTGTGTTTGTTCTCTCCACTGTAATTGTTGATGTGCTGCATACCACTGTAAAAACATGTCTTTTGTAATTTTTGTGTATACTGATCATGTCTAAATAACTAAATGTATCTGTAATTTTTCTATGTGGAGCTTTTCTCCCCGGGCCTCTGCTGAAAAAGGGCCTTTTTGGCTCAGTCAGACATCCCCAGTTAACAAATGTAAAATAAATATATATATATATATATATATATATATATATATATATATATATATGTGTGTGTGTGTGTGTGTGTGTGTTGTTATAGGTGCTACTGAATAGGTTGATTGTGTGTGTTAGGTCGACAACTGTCTAATCAACCGCATATGGTTGACTACGCAGTTGATTGACAAATCAAGGGGTTAGGAAATTTACCATTACCTCATGTTTGGATGTTTGGATGATCTTTGTGTAGAATATATAACTAGCAAGGGTTGTGAAAAATGCAGTGCTATTTCTCAACACATGTGTACTGGCATGTCAACATCAGCATTTTCACCATTTTAACATCAATATTGTGCAGGTCACCTATGGATGGTTTAGAGTATTTTAAGTATAGCCCCCCCCCACACACACACACACACACATTGGTCTTGATAAATAAGTAATAATAATAATAATAATAATAATAATAATAACGTAATTGCAAACAGAAGTGCAATGATATAGCAAGATGCAATTAATCTCATAACCAGTTAAAGATGAGGGCTCTAAGAAACCATTATTATTATCTCTTTCTTTATGAATAGAATGTGTACAAATACTGCAGGTATCTCATACAATGCAGAGATGACACCACTTCATGTCAAATGCAAATGATCCTGTGTCCTTAATCAAAACTTGTCAGTCAAGTTTCAGTTGTTTTTCAAGTCTCCAAACTGCAAAAACTAAGTCTAATAAGTTTAATACAGTCTGCTGTATAAGAATTATATTATGATGCCAAACTTACATCTAACAGCTGTTTAAAGCTAGTGTGTAAATAATACTCCCCTTAGCAGTCTTAACAGTCTGGCAGCTCCATTTTTATTTATATATTAGACTGAGAAACAGTCATTTTGAGGAACACGAGATAAAAGCAATAAGCTTACTATATTAAAATGATATGCATATTTTAAGTCACAGCTGACACTGACTAAATGATACTACATTTGTTTCAGAATACCATTGAAATATAAGGATTGTCTTCAGTTTTGAAAAGCATTATTAGCAAGTCACATTATTAGATTATCTTGTATCGATTAGAAATGTTCCTGGGGTCCTTAGAGCTACATTTCTTACTCATGTCATATCCAGAATTCTGTAAAATATATTGCAGCACTCCAACAAACTTTGGAGTTTTGATGTGTACTCAACTAGAAGTTTCCTTCCATTTTTACAGCTTTGAAGATTTGTGAATTATCCAGACATACCATGTCCATTTAAAGTGTTAAACTATATCACAACATTGCAAAATGTGCAACTCTGAAAATGTCAGTGGCAGAGACTGAAATATGCACAAATAATAATATTATAAAGCATAAGCAGAACATAAATATATGCCATGCATTTTTATATATACATTATTTCATAGTTACTTTATGGTAGTTCCTTGGATTGGAACACAAATCTCCAGCAGTTAGGTTCAATTGTAAATTGTTATATGTTTATTTTCTAAAATATTTAATGTACTTTCTACTTAGAAAACTAGTTGAATGACTATTAGATCAGAACCTGTCCTGCATTTATATTAATGAGGTTCTAGTTTGGTAAACACATACAATGCTGTCATCATTGCAGAGACTGACTTGTTAAAATCTTGTTTGCTTCATTGTTTGAAAACTAAATTGTGGTGATACATAACTAGCACTCTTTTATAAGTGAACATAAAAAAAAGCACATACCCGATGGGGCATTTATTTCTCACTGGAAATCATAAAAAGTTAATTCCCCATAAAATAAATATAATTTTGAACTTTCATTGTCTTGTCATGTACTGTTTTGAAGCTACATCATTGGATATGGCATTACATACTCACAAATGATCATAACATAACATCAGGTAAACAAAGAAGAATCTCCCAAGCAAGGCAGATTATATTACTTTTACCACTTGTTTCTTTTAAAGCTATATCTTTAAAATTAAAATTCCAGGAGCCAAGAAAGGGTAAACGCCATTTCATAGTTTGACTGTGTAATTAGTTTCGTTTTCACATTAATTTTCCTAAAAATTTTGATTGCTTAACAAATGTTTCTGTCTCCGGAATCTGTTGCTACAGAACAAATGTCTCTTCCGATTAGAAAATGACACATTGTTGTTCCTGGCACATGCAAGCAAATGATACCTCTAGTAATCTGAAAAAGCTCAGACTATTACTTGGTACCTGAAAAATTCTTATGGCTCTGCTGCAAAGCTGCTGCTCTTCAGAAGGAATCAAATACATCTCCCAAGTTTTTTCAATATGAACTGAGCTTTCATCATTACTTGGTTAGACACAAAATAAATTATACAAATATTTTCATTTAGGAATAGATGATCAGATCTTTTTTGTCATTATAACACAGATTTTGACTTTTCTCCAGTCAGAACTTGAGGCTATATGTGAGAAATTTTTCAATAATCCAGAGAAAAAAAGTGTGGACAAAAGAAACAGCCAGAGCTGTAAGCAGAGAAGAGTTGATAAACTAAAACATCCCACATAAAAAATGTTTGTATTCTTACTATAACTCTTCTTGTTATATGTCAGGGATACTGTGAATAATGTGCCCAGCTACATATATTATGCATGTACTGTTATACCTTTCCAAAAAGATGTAAACTGATGCTCAGTACAAATATGCTATTACCCTACTGCTAAATATCACATGCATTGCATGACAGACATTATTGGGGTAGTAGAAATCTTTATATAATGATAAAGTCCATTAGTTGAATAAAATTCACTGCTGAGCACTGTCTACAATTATATTGATCAAGCATTTATTGAATTATTTATTTTACATTTGTTAACCAGGAAATTACGACTGGATTATAGGTCCATTTTCAGCGGATGCCCGGGCAGAAAACCTCCAGACATACACAACAAGAAGACATACAGTGAATTATTACAAAATGGACATTTGTTCAACAATATATACAGACATGTCCAAGATTTTCTAAAACACACAGGAAATAGTTGGAAATTATTAACGGATAGGAAATAGTTGGAGATTACTAACTGATAAGGGAGGTTACATACATTTATAGTGGTTCACATACACGGTTGAGACAAGATATCATCCTTACTTTAATACTTTCCAGTAGGTGAGAGACATATACTCAGAATTCTAAACAGTGAGAGAATCAGAGTTTCTTTCTGCAATAAGGTTTTCATTAATGGTTGATGTTTGAGTGGGGTTAGTCAGGGTTTGTACAGGGACAAAGCCAATGCATTTTAGGTGATTTTTAAGAGATATTGTGAATTGGGTTAAGGAGGGAACTGTAGTAAGTTCTGCAGGAAGTATGCTCAAAGGATGGATAAATTTGCCTTAAAGATTTTTTTTCCTTTTTTACAGCAGAAGAAACAAATACACGATAAATGAAAGTGCATTTAATATGACATAGTCCCATTATGTTTCTGCTTAACTGGAGTCAAATATTCCTGCTACAAAGGGTACTATTATTGGTAGGGAGACTCTTATCAATGTAAACTGACTGATGTCATACGAACTTCACAGCAGGTGACAATAGAGTTTCAAAATGAAGCATTAATGTTTCTCATAAAGATAAGAATAACCAATGAAAGTAATTACTGTACTCATTATAGTTGTGAGTTAATAAATCTCATGAAAGCCTTAGTTGTATCTTTCGGCTCCAGTCCGCTAATGATTGGCAGTAGATTTTTACGTACCGGCTTGCCAGGCCTGACGCACAACCTTCAACGAAGGTACACCCATTCACGCATGTCTCCACACAGAAGACGCTTTAGCTGAGAATTGAACAGGACAACATCTTACTGTGAGGTGACAACGCCACCTTAGCAGGGCCAATGCAGCTGCTCATGAAAGCCTTTGTGATACATTTAAATTCTCTGGCATCCCTGGCTACTGTGTACTTAATTATCAATACATAGTTCAGAGTGTTTTATCAAATAAATACTAGTGAACTCCTCCCTGTAGTCCTGGGGTAATGTTTTCCTTTTCTCAACTGACTGCTGTGTGACATTAAGCATGTCACTTACCAGACAATGCTTTCATCACTAAACAAACGTGTTTGTACAAAGTCGGCTTACCCACTTAGCAAGCAAACAAGTAAATGAAAAGTAAAGTCAAATCTCATGTTAACCTTTTCCTTTTCTTTTCAATACTCTCTAATGGTAACTTGAAGGACCATGTTCCCTTGATTTCCTTGAAGTGCAAAGCATACATTTGTCAACAGAAATACAATATCTTACTGGACATGTGTTTCAAAAATACATTCATCCATGAGATGGACAGAAACCAGGACATGATTTAAAAGAAACAGATAACACAAATATGTGTGTTTCTGAAAAAGAATACAAATCTGAATCCACTAAGAAAATATAATCTTTATTTTTCCTTGCAACATAATGCTAATGAAAATATGTCACTAAAATATTCTTAGTAATAAAGCAAATATTTAAAAATTGCCTGAAGCATCTGTAGTTTTAAATACAAGAATTACTTTCCCAAAGTTCAGGTGAAAAAAATTAGAACCATAATTTATTTGTCTTCATGAACAAAACAATGCCAATTATGGACAGCTTTTTTCAAGAATATTTAAATAAATCACAATCTAGAAAGCTGTTTGTGTAGAAAATATGTTTTTTTTCTTAATGCAACAACAGAAAAAAGCAGCATGTATAAGCAACAACACAAACCAACAGTGAGTCCCAGCTCTACCTTCCAAAAAGATAAAATTTATTCAGCTGTAACAAATCCTTTCTCTAGCGCCTCGGCCAACAGCGTTTGCAGAGTAAGACAATATAGTTCATAGAACACTTAACAATATATATACAAAATAAAACAATCAATCAATTATACACTTATATAATCAAGTCACATTTATAATAAAAAATATATTTAAAGCCACAGTTTTAAATTAGACTTTGCCAGTTACATCCTTTATTCATACCATATGGTTATAAGGTCCCATACTTCATAATCAAGATAGACTCCTTTTGTCTTAGTGTATTTTTTTGCCCATCTAAATTATTGTAATAAAGGGGAACATGTTCCAATATTGAAACTTTTATATCATTTATATTGCCATTATGTATAGCATTAAAATGCTCAGCAATGGGACTATTAACTTTATTATTTTTTACATCCCTAACATGTTCTTTAATTCTTTCTGCTAGCATTCTCTTAGTTTCCCCGATGTAGTATTTTTTACAGTCACAAAATATAGCATAGATAACACCCTTACTCATGCATGAATATTTAGCTCTTGTAGTAAAATTTTTTTCATTTATTTTAACTACCTCTGTCACTATGTGTTTGCAGATGGAGCATTTTCCACAAGGGAAAGTGCCTACAACTTTCACATTATTTATGCTACTAGTATAAGGTTTTTTGTAGATACTATGTACTAGGAAATCCTGAATACTTTTACCTTTTTTATATGATATAATCAATTTTGTATCTTTCAATGAAAAAATATCTCTTTTAATAAAATTCCAATAATTCATAATTAATTTATTAATAATTAAGGAAAAATTAGTATATTTAGTAACAAAAAACATCTGTTGGTTTGTGTTGTTGCTTATATGTGTTTTTTTTCTGTCTAAGCAGTCAAATTGGTGTTAGCCAAGTACATACTTGCTACTATCTCTCTATTTTTGTCTCTTTCCTGATTTTACCAGAACAGATTAAATGTATGCAGACCATGAAACCCATAACACTTACCTTAAGGCATTCATCCAGAATGCATTTCAGATCAGTGCTCCTCTCTTATTATTAAACTCCTTCTAGTATTGCAAAGTGCAAAAAATATGCTGATAATTCAGTTATTAACATAATAAGTATAGCAGACAGACCATTCTGTCTCTGCAGTATAAAGGAAGTCATGTTAGCATCAGCATTAGGGACAAAAAAAGAGATTTTAAGTTATAAGAGATTGTAAGACTGATGAATATTAATTATGAAAAGTACATGCAAATAGTATGCAAAAGGCTAAACCTCTAGAGCCAGAAGCAAAGAATAAAGATAATTTAACTTAAATGACAGCGTTATCCATATTTTTTATAGCTGAAATATATTTTGAAAAAAATAGGCCTATGGCAATGAAATAATACTGCAATATGTTGTTTTGCTGTAATTAAGCATCTATGATTAAGCTTTCAACACATTTTAAATAATTAGCTGACAATTAAGAAATGATTCGCAGCTTATTGTTATAAAACCAACATTACTGGGGAAAACTTTGCTATTTTCAAGTTTTATAATCTCACTAACAGAGTTATTTTAAAATGAGTCTAACAACATGCCATGATGAATTTTTTAAACTGCATAAAAAAAATTCATCTGGCTTCAATGAATGCAGCTTGATATCTGAGAACAATTTTCAAAACAATTTATAACTTTAACAGAGTGATGAATGAAGGACGAGTGGGGAAATCATTTTACATGTTAATGGAATAAGCAGAGATTCTGATGATATATAATGAGAAAATATTCATTTCTGTTTTGTTTAATTTTCAAATAAATATTAATATCTGCTACTGTTTAAGCTAAAAGAGCTTCTCAGTTTTTACTGGATTTAATTTCCATTTAAAAGTGCAGGTTTATCTCTCGCATGGAAATTTAGGATAATATAAAATGCTAGAAGGTAAGATACCTAGTGACTGTTTATTTCTTCCATGTACTCAGCATGAATGCTGAAAATTTGTCAAATGAGTTATTTGGATTTTTCCATCTGTGAAGATTGGAGGAAGATAGTTGAAGGCTGCCAGCCTAGTCAAATAGAATTTGATGCATAATTCTATCAATTATATAAATAAATGTAAAATACAGGCTTGTGTTTTTAAATGAAAGAAAACACTGTAAAATGTGAACTTCAAGATTGTTGCAACATTGCCATTTGCTGTAAGGCAAACCAAGCCAAGCATTTCAAATGTGCCTTTTGAAGTTGAAAAGATCTTATGAATCTCTTTGATGTTTACAAGTCGGCTCCAGTGAGTCTGAATGAAGGTTTCAGGCCCATTGTTTTAAGGTTAAAGTTAAGGGCCAGAATTTACATGTGGAAGGTGCTTTATTGCTCTGGTTTTTGCTAGAGTGTATATGTGAAATGCCTTTCATTGTTGTAGTCTCCTGAGCCAGGTGTTAGCTTACAAAATAATGCAGTTTGTGGCCTGGGAACTTCAGAGTAAGTGTCAAAATGATGTAATTTGGGAGAGCCTTAGACAGCTGTTGGTTAGTGTTTAAAAACTATTGTTGAGTGAGACACTAGGAAGCATTTTGATCTTGGATATCTAACCCAGCACTGCTTATGCTTTATGTATGTAAGTAGGATTATAGCACTGTGATTTCTCTTAGGAATAGTTAAACTTAGAGGAAAGTTAGACTAAGTATTTTTCTTTGAAATCAGATCTTTCCTACAATATTGTTTTAAGTTTCTGTGTGATCTCTGAACTTGCGCAGCATTGTACTGTAGTAGTATTGTCTTGTGTGTTAATTATTTATTATTAAATATTTTAAAACCTTTACCTGTGGCTGGTTTATGTAGAGATAATTTAACCTCCAAAGTACATTACATATTTACAGATTTTACTGTCTAAATAACTCCAAATTAAGCATTGATTGTCTAGTCATACTACCATTGGATTGTAATATTGCACAGTAATAATTGGACACCCTTTTAAGGGCTTTTTAATAGCTGCTAATTATTGGCTGGGTGGTGGCAGGAATTACTACCGTATGGTCTGGGTAATAGGGGCACAGCTGGAGAACCTGTGCCAGCCTTTTCCCAGGAGGGTCTTTGTGGTTGTATAACTTCTTCTCAAAGTGTGTGTGTGTGTGTGTGTGTGTGTGTGTGTGTGTGTGTGTGTGTGTGTGTGTGTGTGTGTGTGTGTGTGTTGTGTCAGCTACTTAGGTAGGGACACAAAGCACTGGTTGGACAGAGTGGGTACTGGAGGTTTTAGCTTGCCCAGCTAGGTTGAGACCTGGACCCTATAGCTGTGCCAGTGGGGAGTCTTATTGGGGACATGGTGAGCAAGGGAGCAACCAGCCCCAGACTGACTGTGATCTCTGTGTGCACTTAAGGGAACTTGTACTTTACCGTGTGTATTAGTTATCCTTTCCTCTTCTAGGGGATGACCTCCCTGGTGTTAGTGGTGAGGATTGAGGCTCCTTGATTGCTGGGCCAGGGTACAGTTGTCACACCATCTATGGTTTGTTTCAGTTTAATGTTGTACCTACTAGAGAAATGTCATAACTGCTGCTGATATCACAGTGCCCAAATTAAAATATAAGGAAAGCTATTAGGAGTTTTTCTTCCCTAATTGATAGCAAAATGCAGTGTTCCCATTTTCTTTACAATTGTTATCTTTTAACATAGAAACCTGGCATATTTAGTTAGTGACTAATGGCATTGCTTCAGAAAGTATAAGCATGAACTGTCATTATATACAATGTAGTTTTTAGCTTGTTTTACAAAATGGCACAATTGGCAGTCTTCCTGGTGCAAAATCAATGTAAAAGGACAGCAAAGATTAGAATTAATAATTATCCCTCAGAACAAATCAGCCTGCAGTATTCATGTAAGTTGGAATACAAACTATTTTAAGTTGTCTATTATTAACATTTTACTGTAATCCTCAGATAACTAAATAATTTTTCAGAAATAATTATTTAGTAATTCAAAGATTTCCTTAAGGCATAGATGTTTTAAGTCTCCCTTAAAGGATGTACACTAAACAACTTATTACATTATCACTAGTTCTGTAGGCAGTTCATTATCCCTTATGATTTCCAAGGATGACCTTAAGCAAACACTACTGTTTTATACAAAGCTATACAACACTGTACCTTTTTATGTACTATTTATGATGAAACAGGAATGTGCAGAAAATTAAACAATTTATATCACACGACATTCCATTCATGGAAATATGTGGCTTCCGTAACCCATTAGTCTTCTATTAATCATTAGCTTAAAAATAGAATACTTTATGCAGATGTTTTAAATAAATAGCTTATAAAATGCAACTATATGCAGAATTACAGCTTTATGATAATGTTGTATTCAGCCATGGTTCAAACAGAGTGAAAACGGTCATCCCATACAAAGCCAATACAAAGAAGTATTTAACAGAATTAAGAACTTATTTATATGCAGATATGTATAAAAATATCACATTTTAAATTAAACCATTCATAAAATGAGATTACGCTAAGCAATGTACATTGTTAGCAATGATGATGTTACCTAAACAAAACAGCTACTTAACTTCAAAACACCATTATGAGTTGTTGTAACCTTTTGAAATATGAAAATTATACTTCCATTAGCTCCTCCATGGTCAGCAACATCAATACATTTTATTATAGGTTCATATGATTCCTCTAGGCAACTGGTCCAGTTGACTATTAAGAGTCTAGCCAATTTGATTCCCATTATGCCCTTTCCTTAATTATGAGGGTCTAAGAAGGCAGATTATGGGTAAGTTTACAGAATCCCAATCACTCACCAAGGATTGGTTTACAGAGAGGTAGGGAGATACTTTGCTGACTTGGATTGAAAACTTTTTATATAGGTAGGACTCATCTGGAAAATATATCTATCCCACCAAAAGATTCTATTAATATTATAATGTAGATGTAGTCCAGTATAGTGTGTATTGATGATACGACCTGTTCATAAACTTTGTAAGAGATCTAGCAGGATTAATGATTTTATAGCCTAGAAGGCCAAGCAGAAATGATTGCATAGAAGTCTAAAGTAAGAGAGATAGAGTAAAGTAATAGGACCTGTAGATGTTATGTATAATTTAAGGAGCTCATATCTAAAATTTTCTTGATCAGGAATAACTATTTTTTCAAGATGGGGAATATGTTTGAATAGGTATACAACAAATGGGACCTTATGTTCTTTTACTGACATAGTTAGTGAGAAGTAGGAGGGCAATACTGTGTTTGGATCAGGATGATATGCCTGTAGTAAACCGTTGGACTATGTAAAAGATGTCCGAACAATAATTAATACATGATGGTCAAAGGAGAGCTCACAGTCTACAAATGCATCTAAGTTTATAATGACAGTATCAGCTTTGAAGAGGGAGCATTGCTTTTTATGGTAGATACAGTACAGTACTACATTTTTTGCATTTAGTTTGAATCCATGGTTTTGACTCCAGGAACTCATATGGGTTAGGACTTTTTTCAGGGTGTGGGTGTTAGCTATTGAATTAATGACAGTTTCTAAGCTGAAGTCATCAGCACACTTTGTCATCTAGATAGCCTAGACATAACCTTAGACATCAATGTAATATATATTAAAGAAGACTGGACCTGATATGTAACCCTCTGGGATATCACTGGTGACAAGCCTTTTAGAGGGAACCATTTTTGACTGTGTAGGTTCTGTCTACGACGAGCATGTTAGATATGCAGCAGGTTACATAGAGGTTGATATTTTACATGGATGACTGTCTCAATAATAACAAAGTGTGGGATAGTATTAAAGGCCATAGATGGATTCTTATAGACACAGGTAGGCAGTGTACAGTGACAGGCCATTATCTAGTGTTTCAGTTACATTCCAAAAACGTCTACCAAATTTAATAGACAGGATCTAAGAAATCTGCCAAATTTAATAGACAGGATCTAGGAAATATGCCAAATTTAATAGACAGGATGTAAGAAATCTGCCAAATTTAATAGACAGGATCTAAGAAATCTGCCAAATTTAATAGACATGATCTAAGAAATCTGCCAAATTTAATAGACATGTTCTAAGAAATCTGCCACATTTAATAGACAGGATCTAAGAAATCTGCCATGTTTAATAGACAGGATCTAAGAAATCTGAAAAAATTCAATAGACAGGATCTAAGAAATCTGCCAAATTTAATAGACAGGATCTACCTTTCATAAAGTTGTATTTTTTTGTGAAGGGATTGTATACTGCCAATATTGTCATTTATGAGAGCTATAGCAATACATTCTATTACTTTACAAATAATCCTTAGGAGACTAACTAGTCTGTAGTTCCCAGGTTCAGAGCTAGGCTAGTCTTCTGAATTGGTGCTATTATTACTAGCCTTTAAACCTTAGACATGTGCTCACTGGGAGGATTAGGAAAGTGTAGGTTTAAAATGGACTCAAGGAGGCTATGTTGTGCGCTGGCTAGAAGATAGCCTCGTATTTTGTCCAGACCCATAGAGCTAGTGTTTTTTGTTGTAGAGAGGGGTTTTGGGGACCTGTTTAGAGGTAATTAATGTGGAAGCAGAGGCTAATTAGCATAGAAGCATGGAGGGAACAGAGAGTTAGAACGTGGACAAAGTTCATCATGAATGTACTGGTTATGTTCCTAAGGGTGAAGTAAGTAGTATCATTTGGGATCAGCTCTGTGCAGTACTGAGCATAACATCCGAGATTCCTAATAGTTAAAAAAATCTTAAGTTTATCTTTGAAAGAAGTGACAATATTTGGTTCATACCACACTGTGCGAGTTTTGTTCTTATGCCTGAGATCTTTGTACACCTTTTTCAGACATTATTTATTTATTTATTGCATTTGTTTAGTCCAACTGGGTAAGAAAGCTATTCCCTTTCAGTGGAGGCCTTGGAAGAAAAGCTCCACATAAATATAAAATATTTGCATATATGCAGTAAATACACAAATATACAATTAAAAAGTTATAATGGCAAATGCAAATATATGACTGGTAGCAGAAAAAAATAAAAGTATTACAGAGACACAGAAAGACAAAAGGTATGAATGTATGCACTGTATACATTAAATATAATTAAATTATTATAATAATAAATAGCAAAAATTGCTACCATTAAAGAAAGCACTGTCCCAGCTCAAACATGGTCTTATTGATTTATAGGTTCATAAATATTTCAAGGCCACTAAGTTTGACTATTCTCACCTTGTCAGTGCCCTTACTCAGGAAGCACATCCGGGAGGGCTATACCCGGCAATCCTGGAGTAAATTTGTGGATACCCATCCAGTCATCCAGTTTATGTTTAAAGGAAGACAATGAGTCACACTGCTTAACATGAGGGAAATTGTATTCTAGTGGTTTCAGAGGTGCCAAGTTATAAATATGTCCCTTAATTATGTTCTATTTATCTATTGCTGAAGATTTAGGTCCCTAATTCTAGTGGGGATAATTACACTTGCAGAAAAAACAGAAAGTGCAGAACAATCAGGTTTCAAACCAAATGGCACAGTAAATGAGAAAGAGATCTCTCCACAAATCTCTGTAATGCACTAAATAAAAGGATAGATCTTTCAGTCTCTCTTGGTAGCTCAGGGACTTTAGGCCTGTGAACTTGTTGGTTTGGAACATTTGGTGTCTTTCTAATTGTTTGATATGTTTACTGAAATACATCCCAATAAGGCCAATGAACTTGACAATTGCTTTTTCAGTTCTGAGTATAACAAGTGATTGCCTTTTTTACAACTTAATGATACTCATTTGGAAATTAGCTGTGTTAAATAAAGGGTTTCTTGACAATCATTCTTTCTTGATGATTTAAAGAGAGTGAGCTATCATATTAATGTATTTTCATCTGTATAAGGCAGAAATTATTAAAGCTAGCTTTACTCACGAACACTTTTGCCATTTTGAAGTGCAGTGATAATCCACCCATTATAATAAAGTTTGTGATAAAAATACAGTTGTGCAACATTTCAAATAAAAAAAAAACAATACTTGCAATGTGTTACCTCATTTAATCTAATTCTTGTTTACTGCCTTAGTACAAATTTAACATGAAATATGGAAATACTGCTCCACTAAATAACTTAGCTTTTAAACAAGTTGTTGCTTCAATGGCTACATTAGAAAGTTTCAAAACAATCAACTGCACAGTTTATTTTTTTTTAACAACCACAGATTACATGGAGGTCCCCCTCCATGAATCAAGACATCCACTCAGTCTACTTGGATCTACTTAAGTCAATCATAATACAACCAAACACCCTGGTTTTGGATGACTTTAATTACCCATCAATTGAATGGGAAAATTATGTGTTCTAACTCACTTGCATAACGGTTCCTGGACTTCGTTAACTACAATGCCCTGGACTAGCTGGTTGACATACCCACAAGCGGCTCAAACATCCTGGATCTGGTCCTCACCAATATGGAGGACTGTGGCACCACCCCCAGTGTGCAACAATCCCTAGTGAGATCTGACCACAAATCAGTCTCGTTAGAAGTAACTATAACACAAGACCCCACCTTAGCAATGATTAGACTAAAAACCTTCCCCAAGGCCAATTACAACCTCTTATGTGAGAGCATAACTAGCTCCATAGCCCCTCCCCCCACTGATGGAAAAGACACCTATGCCGAGTTGTAGACCAATGCTTTATATGAGCACCTGTACAATTGTATTGACTCTGCCATACCTGATAAAAACCAAAGCAAGATATTCAAAGAAAAATAAACCTACCTAGTGAACAACTGCCATTAATAGGCTATACAATAGGAGAAAGAAATTGCTGTCTAAGAGTGGGAAGGAACAGTCTCAAAACTGGAAACACTCCCTTCTCAATTTAAACAAGCAAATAAGACTTCTAGTGAAGTCTTCCAAAGATAACTATGAATACAAATTAGCTTCCCTAACTAAGGATAACCACAAGGCATTCTTTAGTTACATCTGTAACCTCAAAGGTAAGGCCCAGATTTGCGTTGAACTCATGTTTAATTATACTACATATACAGAAACTGTGATTATAGCAAACCTGCTGGCTGACAGGTTCAGCAAACACTTCACTCCACAGTCCCTGCCACATATACCCCAAAGCATCCCTAACACCTATCCTCCACCATGTATCTCCAAGGAGTAGGTCTTAAACACCCTCTCCAAGGCCAAAAACACAGCCTCTATGGGACCATACAACATCCCGAGCTGTGTTCTACACGAGTTAAAACAGGAATTAACACCACCATTGGGCACATTATTTAATCACAGCCTAAGAACTGGCTTCATCCCAGCAGAATGGAAAACAGCTGCCATCATCCCTTTGCACAAAAGGGGTGCATCCACGAATCCCAGGAAATATAGACCCATTAGCCTGACCAGCCTTATCTGCAAGGCCATGGAATGACTCATCATGGACCTTATTAACAAAGATATAGAAAATCTACAGACACTCGACCTCCACCAAGTATGGCTTTGTCAAGGGGAAATCATGCCTGTTAACTTGGTGGACTTCTTCTAGACAGTCATTACAGTCCTAGATGAGAGCAAATCTGTGCATACAGCCTACCTAGACTTAGCCAAGGCCTTTGACATACTCTCCCATGCAGGCATCATTGATAAACTCACCCAGCTGAGTATCAATCAGTATATTGTCAGATGGGTTTCAAACTGGCTCACTGATAGAACTCATACTGTCAAAATAAGGGACTGCACCTCCTCCAGCAGACCACTAACCAGTGGTGTTCCACAGGGATCAGTTCTGGGACCTATACTGTTCAAAATCTACTTCTTTGAAGTACAGGATAAAACTAAAAGACTGTGGCTGACAAAGTTTGCTGATGACTGCAAACTAGGAGTGATCATTGAAAACCCCTAGCAATGTCAACATTCTGCAAGAAAGTCTTACACAGACCAATGACAGTGTCAAAGTGGGTTCCTATCAGTTGACTGAGGATGCAGGTTAGAGAATGAGACTTGGTCAAGCTGTAAATGCTGAAACGACAAAATATCGAAGTGGCACGTAAGCGAATTCTTTCCCTGGGAAAAAATTTGCTTGGCCACTTCAGTAGTTTGCCATTTTCACACTGTAGTGAGGTCTCGGAGTTGGTATATTTAAGTAGGGGGGTGTGGGGGGCCCACATTGGGAGATGTGGGGCACAAAGCCCCCCCACTTAATATCATGCATTAAAGTGTTTTCTTTTTTTTTTTTTTTTTTTTGTCGGAACAGTATTTTTTTCCCTTGGAAAAAAATCGCTGTTCTGACAGTTCAGTTTTGTAAGCTTTCGCTTACATGGGGTCGATTAATCACCGTTCACTAACCTAAGCATTCGGTGATCTAATATAGACCCGTCAAAGTCATGGTCTTAAACTCAATGCAAAAAAATGCATTATCATCCCCTTTGGCAAGGGCAATATTCCTGCAAACTATCACATCAATAGCAATAACCTAAGCATGCAGTCAGTGGTGAGAGATCTGGGCACACAGATCGACAGCAACCTTAACTTTGATCACCATGTCTCTACTGTGGTAAGACGGGCATTTTATATTGCTCATCTCATAAGTAAGGGCATTGCCTCCAGAAAAAAACAGATAATAACCCCCCTGTACTCTTCTCTCATCAGGCCAATAATAGAGTAAAACGCTCCCTTTGGTATGTTCCTTTCCAAACACCTGCAGCAATTGGAGAGACCACAAAGGTTCCCTACAAAGAAAATTCATGGTCTTCAAGATCTGTCTTGTATGGACAGACTGAAATCATTGTCACTTTACTCTGTATCATACAGATTCCCCAGAGGCGACCTGTGCCTTGCATATAGAGCAATCTCTGACCCAGCTTGAATGGAAATGCTACACATTCGCAAGTCAAATGGCACTCCTGTCACTCATTCAAAAAACCTTAACCTGGTATGTGACAACAACAGAACTTGCTGGAGAGAAAGATTTGTCTCACAGAGGTTGCCCCACCTTTGGAACAAACTTCTTATTCGTGTTAAACAAAGTCTCTCATTTGCCCTATTTAAGCGTAATGTGGGAAATTGGATGGGTAACCAGAAATTCGCCCCAGGGGTTCCCCCTGTGTCCCTCTTGGACAGGGGCAATATGTGTTGATTTTAGTGTCTGCTTGAATCAGACACCCTTGGGAACATGGGTCAAACTTGGTAAGAGCCCTGGGGCCATTAGCCTAGTAACCTCCTATGATCCTATGATTCTATAATCCTATGGATGAGTAGGCTGATGTACAGCAAAATAAGCAACATCTTATCATAATATAACTTAAAAGTTTACAACCAATGGATATCTTTGATTCAGTGACTTTAAATAATGAAAACATAAGGTTTTAAAGTGATGCTTTCCAGAGCATCAAACACAAAGATAACCAGTGCATTGGCTCCAGAGGGGGTGAAGTGCTGCTTTGTAAATAAGAAAACAGTTGAAGGAAATGTACATCATCCATGATAATGACTGCCTGAAATGGAATGATAGAACTGAAAAAATATTTGACCAGTCTGGTCTGTTACAACAACTGCAACCTAATCCTACTGGCTCATTTTATAGGCAGACTGGATAAACTATAAATTTGGAGAAATGTGCAATGTTTTACATAAACACTAACTCTCAAGGGATGGCACAGTGGTGCAGTGGTAGTGTTGTCACCACACAGTAAGAAGTTCTCTGGTTTGATTCTGGGCTGGTGTGGTTTCTGTGTTTGTGTGAGATTGCTCTGGTTTCCTCCCACATTACAAAGGCATGCATCTGGAGTGTTTCTCCATGGGCCTCTGCTGAAAATTGGCTTTGTTCCAAATCAGAGATTCCCATTAAGCAAATGATAAAGATCAGAGAAACAGAAATCTCAGCAATGGAGAACTCACTTAGTGTTATAAGCTGCCTGGCTACTCTGTAAGTTATAACTAATGGCTCATAATACAATTGAAGGAAGCTTTTGGGACCAAACAAAACCCTACAATGTGTACCTCCCCTTCCTACAGAAATGGCAAAAGGAAGCCTTTGGAACTATTCAAAAGTCTGTAATGTGGCAGATATCAAAACACGTGTGTTTTGTCATTTATTTTGTTAATGTGCTATTGCTGTATGTCATGTTTCTTAGTTAAATGAGTTTTGGGAATGTAAGCCTTCAAGGGATATGGTCAATTTAACTGCTAAAGCACAGTACCAAACATCAGCACATCTGCATTGTCTATGGATATAAAAATAAGTGCATTATGTCACACTATCCCTCCACTGCCATATTAATTTATTTGTACCTGTTGTTACTGATATACATGGAGTTATGTGCTCTATTTTATTTCCGAAACAATGAGGTCTGCTCCATTCTATCATGTTGGGTAAAGGCAAATTAAAACTTTTCATGCAACATAATTTGATATGAAGACAGAGTCTAACATAACAATCCTTACTAGTATGCATAATATAAACTTTTCAATGAGATTTGATGAATGCCAAGTACGCAATAGCAGGCAGGGTAAGTATGTGGGTGTGTCCTGTATACAGGAAGATGCATGTAGGACCATCAGATATTATGTGCATCTGACATGACTAGCACAAATTCCATTTATCCAATTTTAAAGTTACTTAAGCATTTTGCCATGCATTCTGTGCTTGATGGTTTCACTTTTTTTTTTTGCCAACAAATCACCTTTTTGTCAAATGATTGCAACATGGAAGGAGATTAATTAAACAGATATATTTCTTGTTCTTAATTTTTGGTTTCAGAGTTATTTTTCCAGCATAATAACACCATGTGATAGAGTATAACCATGTGACAGAGTATGTGTGTGTGTGTGTCTGTTTATGTGTGGAGCATGTATATATATATATATATATATATAAAACATATATATATATATATATATATATATATATATATATATATATGTATACATACAGACACATATATATATATATATATATATATATATATAGGTCCCCTTCAGTCAATCGAACGTTTGCAAGTTCGAACCACATATGGCCGAGACCATATGTTTGAACTTGTAAAAGTTCGATCGGACTGAATGGAGATCTCCGTACAGAATGGAGAGGGAAGATTTCCCATTTCTGCACTGTAGTGCAATCTCGGAGTTGGTATGTTTAAGTAAAGGGGGTGTGGAGGGTGCAGGGGGGTGTAGCCCCCCTGCTATAGATGTTCAGGTTTGTGTTTTTTGTTTTATGTGTTTTTATTTCAGTGTTCAAACTTTTACGGGTTGAACATATGGTCTTGGCCATATGTGGTTCGAACTTGTAAAAGTTCGATCTACTGAAGTAGATCTATATATATATATATATATATATATATATATATATATATATATTTATATATATGGATTCACTTCATAACACACTGAAAGCTCAAAACACTGAAAATGAGGAAACTTCATAATACAGAAGACCAAAACACTGAAACTTCAAAACACTGAAAACTCAAAACACTGAAACTCAAAACACTGAAATTCAAAACACAGAAAACACATATCATACATATACTGAGTTTAAACAACATAAATCATAGCACTTTCCACCAAGTGTAAGCAGGGGGGAAAGCCGTCCTTCACCCCCCATGTGGGGTGCTGCACCCCCCACACCCCCTGCTACTTAAATATATCAACTCCAAGATTGCACTTAGTGTATTGAAGTGCACTCTTGGAGGTGATATATATAAGTAGCAGGGGGTATGGGGGTGTAGCCCCCCACAATGGGGGTGCAGGAGGGCTTGCCCCTATGCTTACACTTGGTGGAAAGTGCTATGATTTATGTTGTTTAAACTCTGTATATGTATGATATGTGTTTTGAGTGTTTTGAGCTTCAGTGTTTTGAATTTAAGTGTTTTGAGTTTCAGTCTTTTGATATTTCAGTGTTATGAAGTGAATCCTTATATATATATATATATATATATATATATATATATATATATATATATATATATATATGGGTTCACTTTATAACATCGAAATACTGAAATGTCAAATTTCAGTATCTCGAAGTTATAAAGTCAAATGTTCAAAATAGCGAACGTTCATAATCGCGAATTTGATGTATGTCGAAAATATGTCGAATTCGCGGTTATGAAGTTGCGCTATGTAATGTCCGGGTTTCGGTTCTGTTGGTGCGCGGTGCCGTGTTTGGATATAGGTGTTATGTCAGGTAAGTGAGTGTTTTGTAAGGGTTTTGAGTGGGAGTTAGAGTGTGTGTGAGGGATTGGAGAATGTGCGTGTGTGAGTAAGCTTTTGTGTTGTGTTTGTGCGATCTCGGAGTTAGTATATATAAGTAGGGGTGGGGGCAGCCCCATGGGTGCAGGGGGCTTGGCCCCTGCTATGTGTGTGTGAGTTGTGTATGTGTGTTTTTTTGTTTATGTTGTGATGTGGGTGTTTTGTTGTATGTTTAGTGTAGTGTGTGCGGTGTTTTCAGTTATGTGGTTTCGCGGTTTTTGTTTGTCGGTGTTTTGTGGATTTGGTTTTATAGTCTCGAGATACTGAAATTCGATATTTCAGCATTTCAAGGTTATAAAGTGAATATATATATATATATATATATATATATATATATATATATATATGTATGGTTTACTATCAAAAGGTGGAAACTTGGTTCATTGTCGTTCATATAGTCAAGGGTATAGATGAAAAAGTTTAAAATTCTGAGTGGATGTGTTGTCACTACAGTGGAGCTTGGGAAAGTTACCCTTTTCCTTACAGTAATGTTGGAATATATAATTAACAGGGAGTGGGGGGCTGCGTCCCCCACATGGTGGGTGTGGGGGGCTTGCCTCCCTGCAAAACATTTGTAGGAATTCACCAGACATAAAGGTAAGTTGGGTAATGTCAATAATGTTGAATTTGAGTTATTGACATTACTGGTTCTGTTGATTTGAATGACCGGTGTTTTTAATTTCCAACCTATTTTTGAGTAAGTCATTACTCGAACAACTGCGGTTCAGAATTTTGATAGTAAATGTATATATATATATATATATATATATATATATATATATATATATATATATATATATATATATATATATATATATATATATATATATATATTTTTTTATGGCCAGCGGGGTCACCCAGTATTATTTATTTAATATGTCTTCAACTTCTCATGTGATCTGCTGATCATTTTCCTTTCACTCTGGCAATATTTGTCAGATGTGTTTTCTAGAACTGTTGCAACCTCTCATATAAAACAAAAAATTCCTATATGACCAATGCTAGGAAGAACATCTTCTTCCACTTAATAGTGTCACTCATTACTGTTATCCACCAGTGTGTTTAATGTTATTATTGCATTAGGCAATGACCACCTAATGGTCAAGTTGCCTCACTCTCACCTAATTGACTAAGTCCTTGAAGAAGATTCATTTAGGCTCATTAGCATAGCCTCATTCAGAAAAAAAAAAAACATTTTCAGAGGCAAGAATTGAACTCTTTTCTTACAAAAGACTTTTCCATTTTCTACAAATAAACCACCAATTTTTGTGTCTCCAGGTCTGTTCTACTGACACCTTTTTATGTTAATTCAGCTCACCAAGCCATGGTACTCGGGTGGCATCTCCTTCCTTTCTTCACCCTACTGTTCGGAATCACTAGCTTCAGCATTGATGACCTTACTACAAAATCAGTCAGTAACTTTCAAAGTAGGTTCTCTAGTGCCACGTGTACTTATTTTCATACATTGGCTATGAGACACAGCATGTCTTTATGAGTACATGTAGTCTAGATCTGTGAGTCATGTTAGTAAATGCTTGAAGAAGAAGAAGAAGCAGGACTTTATGCATGTCAAGTGTATTCCTAGGCCTCTCTGTTTGGTCTGAAACATTAATAAATTCTCTTCCATGCAGATCTGACACCTGTTAGTGTTCAAGCATTACAAACGCATTCTCATCACTCATGTTTATATCTAGGAGACAGTCTCTCCCAGCTGCACAACTCCAGGTACTCTCATAATTTTCCACAAGTATTGAAGTCTTTTATTAATATTCCAAAGTTGGTAGGTAAATCCCTTCTGAGCTACCAATAATGTAAAAAATTGCAGGCCTTGGGGAGTGAACAACAGAGTGTGGCAGAAAATTCTTAATACTTTGCCAAGAATTGCCAAAGTTCAGTTGCTCTGTACCACTCAAAAATATATATCATTATAAAAACAGTGATCATTGAAAACACAGTAGAATAAACAACCTCTGACTATCAAGTACTTTTCCACTTCTTGTACCAGTAAGGGCTCCTTCGCCATCAGCAAGGTAACTTGTCATATTTCTAAAGCCAGTTTCTATTGTTGTTCTATTGCTGTTGCAGTTCATCCATTTAACTCCTGCCACCCTTTGCTCCTGTTCTCAACACCACCTTTCACATGTCAAGAGGTGGGCCTATAAGATAAGCTTATATTACTATTCAGGCTTAGCCTAGACAGGTTATATGGGTGGTCCGGCCTCCTGGCACTTATCAGATCTTCCAACCTCACATTCTGCTCTGAGGGTATGCCACTGTAAACATATTCTTGGAAGGGAATTTTAAGTCTTTTTATTCTGCCATGAGAAGATTTTTTTTAGTAATATAACATATAATGAATAAATAAATTGCAGCTATGACTTTTATGATATGCATTAAAGCGATGACTATACTGCATGTTTTGAGACAAAGCAGTTAAAATATAAAAGTTGCAAGACATCAGCTGCCTTATTTATTATTATTTATTAATGCACCTTGGTGGTTTGAAGGCCATGTATCACATTCCTCTACTAGCATTCAGTGAATAATGTCTGATCATAAGTATCAGCACTACCCCTACACAACAAAAATGCAGATGAAAGCAGCCACAGCAAAATGCATATTTTCTTACCAAAGGCAAGGTCCAGGACTCCCATACACATGCAAATGTACATGATCTCTATAGATCAGGAAAATGCCCCCACCAAATGCCAAATCAGTTTCACTTTGATGAGCATCTTTTTGAAAAAGCAGTGTTACTACAATAGTATTCATTGAACATCATTACATTGACATTGACAGTCATTGGTAAAGCCTCACAAGAACAGAATGAAGATATACAGACTCCCCACAGAAAACTGTATGCAGCTAAGAACTGCACTGGGGAAGCAGGGGGTATAAGGCCACAGTGTTAACTGCTACACTAATGTGCAACCCTGCCTGTTATGCTGAAAATGCTAAAATGTTACATTCTTATCCTGAAGTTTGTTTTTCAGAGTCATTGGAAAGTTAACACTCAGGGTACACCACAATATTTCTAGTACATTAATTGTGATCCCAATGAGTATATGTCATGCATCATGGTCAAAATATTAAGAACAACAACAATGGTGTAGTCTTTGGAAGAAACACAAAGCAACTACCATATGAGTTAAACCTGCAAATGACTGGAGAAAAAATGCCAAAATCATTGCTCTTAAGAATATGCCATTTTTTCTACATAATGAGAAAGGGTGAGTACCGCTGTGACATTAGACATATAACAACCAGATTCACTCATTTATGGGGTATCCTTAGAAGACTATGAAGCCCCCAACAAAATGTGTGTTAAAAAATGTAAGCTAACACAATACATTCACATCTTAGAATGTAAGCAGCAGATGAGGGCAAACATTTCCAAGTACTTTACTGGAAAGAACACAAGAACAGTTACTTAACATCATTCTGAAATGTCACTTTCTACAAATAGGAGCAAAATCCAAGAATGGGGGATGAGCAGTAATAAGCAATAGGTCAAACTATTCAGAAAGACTCAGATGCTCCATATCAGACTGTATATTCATTAATGGTAACTGACTTTGGAAGAGTGCACTGAACAGCTACAAAACAATTGAACATATGGAAACAGCCTGGTATCTATACAGAACTGCTGATTCCTTTACTGTGGATAAATTTCCACTGCATTCATTTACTGTAACATTTCATGTATAAGTATTAGCAGTGGTCATTATATATTGACCATGCATTTTCTAAACTACTTATCCCAGTGAGGGACATGGCTGTTGCACGCTGTGAAGATAAATCAAACTTTCCTCTTCCTAGTAAGAGTGTCCAGCTCCTTATGGGGGATGCCAAGGCATTTCCAGGCCAGCTGTGAGATTTAATACCTCCAATGTATCCTGAGTCAGCCCCTGAATGTCCTCCCAGTGGGCCATGCCAAGGGTACAGGTGAGAGATGCCCGGTGTGTAACCTCACTAGATATCCAAACTGTGTTAACTGTCTCTTCTCAATCCTAGGCAGCAACTCCAGGATTGTCTAGCATTGCTAAGGTCCTCAGTCTGTAACAGAGAGTACACCCAACAACTATATGACAGAATCTTGTATCTGTGTTCTCCTCCATTCTGACTCTACCCACATGTTCTGATTATAGGTGATGATGGCAACATAGACTGACTGATAAACTTAGCATTTTATCCCAGGGCACTTCTTCTGCTTCATCAATGAAGTCTAGTAGAATGCATGCAATACTGCTACTGGTACATGAATGCCTTTTTCATTCCCCCAATTCACTCTGCCTTCATTCCTGAACAAGACCCAAAGGTGTTCAAACTCTTCAGCCTTTGGTAGCTGTTTCTTTCACCTGCAGAGAATAATCTACTCTGTCTTAGGGGAGGACCATGACCTTGGATTTCAAAGTGCTGATTCTCATCTCACCCACTTCACAGGCATTAGTGCACCATTCCGGTATGTACTACGGATCACAATCATGCTAAGATAAGATGGCAACATAATCTGCTGACAAAAGAGACACAATCCTTAAATTCTCAAACATGATCATCTTCAAACAGCAGTTGTGCCTTAGTCTTAGCATTCTGTCCGTGAATATCATTAGCAGAAAGAGAGAGACAAGGCACATGTTTTTGGACTCCTGGGCCAATCTTGAATGCATTTTATAAATGAAAATGTGGATATAACTCTCACTCAACAATGCCAGGGATAAAACAACATGTAATTGTGACCCTGGAACCCCCTATTGCTATGCTACTTTCCACAAAACATGTTGGAGTACTTCATCAAATTATTTCTCTAGGTCAGCAAAAAACAGGCACATAGGGTCGGCAAACTCCCACAACACCTCCAATATCTGTGTAAAGGCAAAAGGTTGATTAACTTCTATCCAGGAGAGAATCAATGATGGCTGTCCTGAATAACAGCTGAAATACTGGACCAAGTCTCCCTTTCAGCTTCCTGACACAGGCATTTATTTATTTGGAGGCTGTGAAGTAGGATTATAATATAGTTGGTGCAAATCCTCCTGTGCAAGTAGGTTCCCTTTCTTCTTTGTAGTACTAAAAGGTACATTAACCCGAATCACCCCCCCCAAAAAAACAAATTAATTTCCAGTCACATTTTATCATTATTCCAGTCTTATCACTGTGCAGCTGTTTATCCAGTAAAATGTCCACATCTACAGAAATGGACCCAATCTCACTGTTTCTGGCACTGTCATCACTGAAGAGGACATGTCTACTTGGGGGGGGTCAATGTTTTTCAAACTATTTCTTTCAACTCGCAACAAACTGAGGTGGTGCTTTGGTGCCCTTGCTGAAAACAGCCTAGAGAATGTCTTGCACTCCTCCCCAAATTAGATTATGCTCTTGCAGAACTTCTTTGAGGCCATCGGTAAGTCATTCGTCATGGCCTCAGTAAACCCCTCCCACAGGCAGGCATTTGCGTCAGTGACTGCTAAAATTGTCTCATGGCCTTTTGGAACTATTTATCAAATCTGCACACCCTCCCACTAATACTGTATTGAATGCTTTTTCTTTCTCCTTATTGTGGTGGATTCTGTCATCATTTATGCTTATCAACAGGTCCTAGGGTTGCCACCATGACAAATCCCAGCCTACTCAAAATAAATAAATAAATGTATCTATGAATATCTAAATAGGAAAATGCACAGTCACCATCATCTTCTATCACAAGATACTAGAACTCGTGTGTAAACATATATCTTTTATTCCTGTTGGAGGTTATTCTTTTTAACAGCAACTAACTATATAGTCTTCTATAAGCTGTATTTGTTGTCAGCCTAACAAGTACACGGCAGGCTTTATTTTTAACTAGTTGCCCAGAGGAAAAAAGAAAAGTATTAACAGAAAAGCAACCAAAGAGATGTCAAACATTTACTATATTATTCTGTTTAAATCATACAGGACACTATAGTAAATTTGCCAAAAAAAGTTGCCAGGTCATTAAAGGGAAGTTAATTGGAGTATATCTGCAGCGACACAATTGTTTAGACTGTAGTACTTTGAAGACTACAATGTTTTAAAGAAGGTGTTTTGGCAAAAATGAAGCAGTTGCCATTTCTTTGAGTAGAAAAGGCATTGGAGGTGATTATTTTACATGGCAGGGGATGTGACAGGTAGCCCTCCACAAGGGGTCAGGGGGCTAGTCCTTAGATAAAAAAAAATAATGCTTACTTGTAAGCATTCAGTCATAACTCTGCACATCTGAAATGGATTAATAAACATCTGTGATGAGGCCCATTAAATAAGCTATTAATTTCTTTGCACTGGACATGAAAAATAATAGCCAACAATGACAAGTTTCACTGCAGTATGTAACAAATGTGACTACAGGCACAGGTTACGTCCAAGTGAATGTATGCAGCCTTTGTATAATTTAATGCAATGTTCAAGGCTGTAGCATATGCAGAATAAACCAAATGTATTCATGTAAAGATATCACTGTTTTCTAACAACTGTGAACTAAAAATGGTTGATAGGCACAGTTCAGTTTTGTCACAGACGAGATGCATATATACATGAATGCACATGGCATGCTAATTAGCTTATCAGGTTATCTCTTTGCTAGCCATGTTAAAAATTCATACATTTGCATGTCACTATCTTTTCCCATCTTCTTTTTCACACTGGGAACAGTACCATATGCAGCTATCAGATGAACAGAATGAAGAGTTGTGAAAATATCAGGAAAAGTTTATAACCACCAAAGCAGTATGCCAGGCTGCCTTCTCTTTCAATATCTATAGGCTCTGTAATAAAATGCAGTTCATCATATTTAGTATTAAAAAATATATAATGCATTTTAGGAAGGACAGTGATAGAACAATTTGTGATCTCATGGAAGAGCAATAAAGTAATTTCAAAACATATATGGAATAACACATTAATAGTAAAGGTTTCACTGTGCTTTTTTTGCCTTTACCTTTTATAGTGATATTCCTTGTATTATTGCCTGGTGATATCTAATCCAGTAAATGCAGAAAATATTACTGTTGACAGACACTATCCATTATCGCAGGTCATATGGCTAGTGGCTTTATAGCTTTTTACACTATTTACCAGGACCAAAATGCCTGTTTTTTGTGTGTATGTGTGTCAATGTGTGTCTGTGTGTTTCTGTATATGTATAGGTAGTTAATATGTGTGTGTGTGTGTGTGCGTGTGTGTGTGTGTGTGTGTGTGTGTGTGTTTGGTAGGTTATACAGTAAGTGATGTATTAATTTCATTAAAACAAGTTTACTATGCAAATCTGTTATATATTTCTCTTCATCAAAACTTAAAGCACCAAGAAACTCTTAAAATGATGTGCTCTGTCTACTTCCATAAACAGAAATATTAGCTGAGAGTTCAAAAACATTGTGTGCTGTTGTATGCGCGTGGTAAATGTCCAATTAAAAGGAAGTATGGAAAGATAATAAGAATTGAGCATTGCCAAAACAGATCAGACCTTAAAGGAGAATTTCTGGATTACAAAGGAAAATATACGATTCCACACAAGTATTGCTAAGTAAGAAGTCATAATGTACAGTATTTTACTTTTTGAAACAAATGAAAAAAACATAACTTTCTTTACTGTAGTCCAGTTAGATAAAACAGTACAATATAAATACTTAATAATTTAGTAAGTTCTCTACCTAACTGCATTGTTCTTAGAACCTTCAAGTTTTCAATGCTGAATGACACAATTGGTGTTACATTTTGTGGCAAACTGTTATCACCACTTGTGTGTATATAGTTTAACACAGTATGTAATCTAGATGCAAATATTTTATCCAGCATTCCCAAATCTTTGTTGAAGAGATTTCTTTACAGATCCATTTCTCAAAGTGATACTGTGATAACAATACCTTAGTGTACCCCAGGACAAATGAAAAATAGACAGGACAATTCCAAAGCTGTGATACAAGGAATCATTTAAATTTAAATCTTCATCCTCAATAAAAATTTTGCAGTGATGAATGACTTAAGTCTGCTTTTTAAAATTGTATAGCTATGGTGTATGACTCGCTTAAGTATCCTACTGTATTCTTATATCTAAGTCTACCTGGTTGGATGATTTACTGTTTTTCACCATTTCTAAATGAAGACATAAATTTTACATATACAATGTTTTACTCCCTAATTCACAGGGTCAGAGCATCACTCTTTTACACCATACATACACTTTTAAAATGCATAAATGAAATGAGTTTGCATAAAAGGCATACTGGATGATAATAAAAGTTTGCACTGGTGTACATTTACTAGCAGCAAACATCATAGTTTGTGATGGGTCCCAGCTACACAGATCAGATTACAGCTGTTATTACTGATTGCTTGTTAAAGACATAAGCAGTATTTGTTCTTTTCTACTCTTAACACAATAGGAGGCATATTATTTGTGGCTGTTTTAATTACTGATGGCGTCTAATTTATACATTCCAAGCAGTGATAACACTACAGCTCTAAAACAGTTTAACTAACGTTAAAAGACTATACATCAACTCTTTTAATCATTATAAATCTGAGGGTCACTTATACTGGTTAAAGGATGATTTACCAAAACCAAGATAAGCAGTGTGCTACAAGATGTGACACGAAATTTCAACCTCGGCTTCAACGCAATGTACTTATGGTATTAGCCAAACTTCAGTGACACACTCGGTGCCAGCAATAAGTTGTTGAGTCTGTTTCATCCGTTTACTCCAAGCTGTATATCTGAGACAGACACACACACACACACACACACACACACACACACACACACACTCGACTGTAGTGTTACCTCATCGGCCACAGGTGAACAGAGTTTTAACAACCATAAACAAACGTATATAGTTTTACCTGTCCGAGGAAATCGTATCCAAATTCATTTGCTAGCGATTTTGCAGCTTCTGGTCCCCCTGGGATCTCTACTGCCCATTCATTAACGTATTGTTTATCGGAAACGACGATGCCCAGAGCATAGAGCACGCTACACACAACAAAAGCAACACATTTCACACCCATTATAGATATTTGTACCACAAAGCCTGCAGTCAACTTACAACAAAAATTAAAAGACTTTTGCTAAGGCAACACCCTGGATAAAGAAACGAAGCTGGGTGAAGGTGGAGGATGCTGACTGAACCATAGAACAGTGCAAGTCTACAAGAATAAAAAACTAATCAAATCCCAAGAGGTTGGATGGAAATGAGTAAAGCACGTCAAAACTACGAAAGCGACTTTCTGACGTCAAATCCAGTCTACCTGCTTTAAGATCAACAGAGCACAATTCCCAAGACAGGCGTGCTAAAATAAGACATCCTTGGAACCCGTGGTGCTGGCGTGTGGGTTGAAGACCATATTGTGCCCAGAATCTATAAAGCCAGTTTTTTTTTCCCTAGGAGCTGTCCGTGCTGAAATACTTCTTCCTCTCTATTGTCAGATCTGCTCTGTTTTCTTTAGCAAAATGATTTCATAGGGTCGATTCAATTGTACTCTTCAAAGAGCAGCAGTAATAGAACAGTCCAAAAGGACAAATGCATATTTTTTTGCATATGCAATATTATTGCAGAGTATCGAGTCATCTGCGTAAGAGCTGCCAAATCATATATAAGCCGTGCTTTTGGCAGAACTACGGCACTCAGTGGGTCAATTTGGGTGTTAACTTGTTGGGTATCATTTCAATCATTTTAAGTGCGTTTAACAGCGAGTATTTTTGTACAGAATCATATGTGTGGTTTGCTTCAGTCCCTTGTGTGTCCCCTAATCGTGTGAGTGCATCTCGCGAGCAGCAGTGTTTCCCTTTTTAATTCCCTTTTTCCTCCTCGTACATTAAACACTAAATAGATACGTATATACACATTAGGATTCTGGAAGCCTGCTGTACAACATGCAGTATGCTGTAATGTTGATTTTATGCATTCTGATTTTTTAATCAATTCACTCCCTTGCTCCTTTTAGTGGATTATCATAAATTGTATTATATGTTATAATGCTGCTAAAATAAGCAAATAGCACCGTTCACAAACCAACAAGCAAAATCACTGACATCAATATATTTCCCAAACAATTTTTATTTATGGATGCGTGGTTTACACAAGCTGGTATGAAACAGGAGCAAAGAAGGTAACAGAAGTGCAATTCCTCAGTACTGTTGCGCATTACAGTTGTGTTATGCAGGACATGCACAAAATCAGATGTTATAATATGGGAGAGTGGGAAAGGGATTGTCATGAACTCAAAAATCACTTGTGATTTCCCTGATCCACATGGGTGGGCGGGATTCTGAAAAGTGCCTGCCAAGCTAATGTGAATTTTAAAAACTGACTTTTAAACTTGAAGTATTGTTGAGGTCAGTACGCTAGCAGTATTTACGATACTGGGTTGATGTTGCATATAGTTGAGGAGGAGGTTTCTGTTTCTCTCCACGCACAATAACAAACACAGAAACTAGGAAAACACTGAGTGATACTGCGCAGGTATAGTGACAAATATGAAATTTAAACAGAGAAAGAACAATCCTTGCTGCTTGGTGGAAGCGGAGAAACAGATGGCATAATTTTCAAAGTAAAATGTCAATATTAAAGGAGAAACAAACCAAGCATACACAACGTCTTACACTCCAGGTGGCTGGAAAATCCGAGAGTGCGAGAATAAGCCTGGGGGACTCCTAAAGAAGCAGCATGGCATAGTATGACAGATTCAGAAGTAAAAATAAAATGGGCATAGAGGGCGGAGTGCTGTTCTTTACCATTTCTGTTAAAACGGTAAGTAATAACAAATATTAAATATTTACAGAAACGTGAAGACGGGGAGGTTTCCCTACGCCCCATCAGAGACGTCTAGTCAGAGGCAAGGGTGAAGTACAAAAATATATCTCAGACTCATTTTCTTCCTTCAGTCACTAATGGCTTATTTGCAATGTAGCGAAATACAAACAAAACTGGCATCGATATATTCTGGCTGCTTAGTGTCTGAAAATGCATGATTTCTAAGAGATGACAGTTAGATACAACTTGTTAAAGAGCATCAAATATGGAATTGAACATTTTTGGGGACACCAATAAGTCAACACATTAAGTTGTGTTTGCAACGCATTGATTGATCTTGCCCCCACAAAGACTAATGAACTAATGATAACTAAATAAATAAACAAACAATAAATGCATAATATTAATAACTGCAACAATGATAATATATTAATAGCCTTTGTTGAAAAGTGACTCCATCCAAGTCAGACCGTCCTGGTTCAAAAATAAAATAAATAAACAGTCAATGGTGAAGGAGTACCTAATTGCATAGCAGTTTTATACCAAAGTATGGAAGTAGCTGTATGGATTACTGAGGGATGTGCTATCTATTCATGCAAAGTGTAAACAGTATAGCTTTTATCCAGCTCCCGAGGTATATAGGGATAAAGTCCTGACTATGACCCAGGTAATATAAGTTCACATAGATCCTATAGATGCAGTGTGCAGCAAAGCTTGGAAAGCCACTGAAAGGAGTACCCCAAACGTGTGGAATAGGGTGCTCTCCAGGTTCAGCAAGCTGACTGACTGCACAACACCAGACTCACCACCAGGGAGTGGACGGCTGTATAGCTCTTGCTCAGCTGCCACCCACAGAAAGAATGGGATTATTGGGTTCAGCTAGTGAAGCTATCAGGCAAGGTCCTGCAAAAAGAAATGAAATGCAGTTTTTGCTGAACAACAACTTCAAGTGAAGTGAGAGGCATTCAAATCTATATATGAATATATACATATATATTTTATTCTGTAATATGTCATGGAATATGTTTAAGAAGGTAGATGCACACAAAAATACTAAGCTTGCAATATGCTTAGTTAGTGGAATTCTGCACAGATCAGTAATGAGCTTAGTCCTATCACTGTCTATGTAAGAAATGTGATAAATGACTTTGATAAGAAGTTACACCTTTTTACATATAAGGCAGTCAGAAGAAAGTGAGTTGACACGCAAACAATAATCATAATACAGCAGGGCATTTACAGATGATTGAGTTGTCTGGGAAAGTAATCCCTCTGACATAGTGCAGAACTTTCTATATCACTGGAAACAGACCAGGGTTTATATAGGTACCAATAGTAACAGACCTAGATTTGAATAAGTAACTAGTTACATGACACCTTCTAGTCATTCCACTGGATTTATTTAATGAAACATTTGGAAGATAAACCACTCAGTTCCACTGTTCCCAAATGGTCATTGTCAGTCAGGCTAAATCCTTTGGTCACTTAAAGGATTGTGAGGGACATGGTTCTGATTAAGTATTTTGTTAAAATATGGCATCTAATGCTAAGTAATAGAAATCTCTACAAACATTACAGCACAGCCACACTGTCCATCTCCTATATTATTCACATTTGTTGACCAGTGATAATCTTAACTTAACTAAATAACACCATCAGGAAGCAAGTCAGTGACTAAAATAAAAAGTAAGCAAAATGTTACAACCATTAGGTCTCTATTATAAAATTAAAGGATATACATTCTGTAGTTGACAAAAAGCAGAATGCCATCTTTGAAGTACTTTTTTTAATAAGGTGGCTCATTAACTTCAAACTTCAAACTTTGAGATACAAACTGTCATCCATTCCGGTACAGCTATACTTTTGAAAAGTGGAATCACTAGTTAATTACCTTTTTAAATCAAAGCAGCTACTGAGAGTCTTAAAACTTAAGAGTGTTCTTTTTACTTCCAAATATGTGGTAAGTGCCTTCCTTCTGCAGAAACACACACACACACACACACACACACACACACACACACACACACACACACACACACACACACACACACACACACACACACACACACACACACACACACACACACACACACACACACACACACAGGCATGCACAGACATGCAAACACACTTCACATTGCTGAATTTATGAAGAAGTATTGTTTATAACTGGAGGTCTTAGTGGCCAACTACCAAAGGCATAAGTATTTTTTGTATGCTGAAATAACCAAGCTTATGTATAGGAAGTATTGACAGCTATCTCATTTAGAATGAGTGTGTTATCACTTGCCCCTTGACTGGTAAATATTATTGTTTCACAATGCTCTTTAATTGTTACTATAGCAGCTTAGCATTGGAGTATACTAGACCACCTTTAAAATAGTCATTTTGTTGCAACAAGCTCAACTATTGAACTTACTGGTTTTATGAGATTTCAGATTCCTACTGATCTTTGGGCTACTGGAAGGAGAGATGGTGATGTTATATGACTGAGAGGCTGATGCTAGCTCACCCATCCTGGAGGAAGGGAGTTGACTAGAACCACTGTACAGCTGATCCTCACACATTAGCTGGAGTACTGCAAACCACAGTTGAGATGTGCGTTGTAGCTGCTACATGCTACATACGCTACAAGAGATTATCTATGTGTGAAGGTACATAAGTCCTATTAGAGCAGATGCATTTTGTAGCCTAAGGCCATTACAGGGATGGGTTAGGTTGAGACTGACTCACACTCCCTTCTGAAAAACACATGAGCTGGTTGGCTTCCGGGAACTATTAGGCAGACCAAAGTCATGGAGGCTGCAAAAAAAAAAAAAAAAAGAAACACCAACCCAATTAGTTCAGCAGAATTATTCAGAAGGGAATTACTTTGATTACTGAGAGATGAGAGTTGACAGAGTCTTTAATTGAGGAGGAACTATTAGGCAGATCAAGGTCGTAGAGGCTGCAAAAAAAAAAAAAAAAAAACGAAACACCAACCCAATTAGTTCAACAGAATTATTCAGAATGGAATTACTTTGATTACTGAGAGGTGAGAGTTGACAAAGGTCTTTAACTGAGTAACATCACCACTTTACTTGTCATATATTTTGCAGTCATAAAATATGACATGAACAATCTCATTGCCTTAAACAGTTTGCAGCAGAATAAAAGAAAGAGACTTGCCTGGATAATCTCAGTCCTTACATATGTACTATGAAAATGAAAAAAAACTTAAACCTTTGAGAAATAAATGCTGGTTTTATCCGCAAGCTGACATACATACTGTGGCTTCAGTGGGTACCTCCTAATGCACAGAAACAGATTTAATATTACTAGGATATACTTAATTTTCAATGTTATCCAGTTAGTATTCAACATTGTTCAGTGCAGAGTGGTATCCAGAAACTTGCAATTCGTACACCAGGCACCCAAGCTGTCATCATCATCACTGTCTTCATAATCGTCACCGTCATTATTGTCATTTTCTAAACCATTTCTTCTGAAGAGGGTCAAGGTGGCAGTAAACTATAAAAGATAAAATAGACTTCCATATCCCCAGAAACAACATCCTGCTTGTCCTAAGGGATCAATACGTGTTCCCAAGCAAGGTAAGGTACATAATCCTTTGATTCCCAGGCAAGGTAAGGTACATAATCCTTTCATCATGTCCTGAGTTTGCTTAAAGCCTCCTCCCAGTGGTCTGTGCCTTGTACACCTAGCCTGACAGGTGTCCAGGATACATTTTAACAAGATGCTCAAACAACTTCAGCTGATTCAGAGGGGAGAAGTCTATATCCTCTGAATTCTTCCGACATTGGTAAGCTCCTCACTTTGTCACTGAGCATGGGCCCAGTTATTCTCCAAAAGAGGCTCAGTTTTGCTTCTTGCATCTGAGATCATTTCCTTTCTACTAATACCCAAACATCATGGCCATGGGGAGGATCTGGACATAAACTAACTGGCCAATTGAGAACTTCAACCTATGAATGACTTCTCACTTCACCACCATTGTACTGTGCAATGTCTGCAGGATTGCCACTACTACTTTTGTGCTTTGGTCAGTTTCCTGATACAGTGCTGCTGTCCCTCTAAAAATAACCAACTTTTGTTCTATGGTATCTATCCTAAATATGTAAAAACTAAAGTGCTTGCAATTGCATTTGTATACTTTTCGTTAATTCAGCCTTTTCTCTTTAATCATGAACATATTTGTATTTACATAGGAAAAAAAATAACATCTACAAAACTATCTAACATTACACTGTACCAACAAGTAGAAAATAATACAACTCCAGTAAAAGAGAATAAACACAGTTCTGAGAAATCAATCATTCTTTTAAAAACTCAGTTTGCTTGGGCTCTTCACTTTGCACGCTGTCCCTTTCTCTACTGCATGTAATGTGACTATGCACGCTTGATTCATAGGTTCATAGGTAGGTACTAGGCTATCGGCGCAAAGGCCTATGTAAGCCTAGCCAACAAGGTTCCCTGGCTTACGCCACCCAAGAAAGTTATTTTCCTGTGCCACTGTTGAGCAGAGACACAGAAGTGATCCCCGGGGTGTATTTCCTATTTCCCTATATCTCAATGGAAATGATGCTGTACTTTTTATATTCACGTGGCTCTTGTAGTCAAGCATAGGTTGATGGGCTACGTAATTTTCTCTGATTGTTTATTTTCAGATGTTTTAATCAGCTGCTTTTTGGTGTCATTGTTATTTACATAACCCAGTTTACTCACTCAGAATGAATTGTGGAATTGTATTTATTTATTTATTTTTATTTTACATTTGTTGACCGGGATTGCCCAACTGAGCTGAAGAGCCCCTTTTCAGCAGAGGCCCGGGGAGAAAAGCTCCAATATATTAAACAATTTTCATTATAAATTAGCATTAAACAGCAAATGTTACAGGATTATTACAAGGCATTAAGTAGCAATACAATGTTATACAGTGTCAATAATCAGGAGTACAGCATAACTATTTCAAGATATATAAAAAGAAATATGTCATTAAGATGAGTATGGCTTTTGGGGGTAAGTGGTTACAAAACCCCAGTTTTATCATAATGTAGTTGCATGAAGGCAAGACAATTGCAATAGAATGTTTCTCTGAGGCAATTTGCTTAATAGATTTTAGAAGACGGTAGAAAGAGTAGTCAAGGTAGATTAGAGAGAGCTAGTGAGAAGAGTGAGTTAAGGGCAGAACGTAGATTAAGGTATGAGAAGTAGGGGATGTTTAAGGAGGGAGGGAGCAGTGGCAGGACCAATGACTTTTAAAGTGCTCTTTGGTGGCTGTCTTAAATTGTTTAGGATGTGTAAGGGTCCTGATTTCTAGTGGGAGCCTATTCCAGGCAATAGTGGGGCATGCCATAGGATATGTTCTATATTATTAAAATGTTAAAGTGTATTTGTTGTTGTGCTCTTTACTTTGTTGCTGAGGCAACACGAACCAGATATTGATTTACTAATATACAGACATGTAGTAGGCTGTGGTTATTGAAAAAATGGTCATTAATGTTTTCCTTGTGTCTGGTAAATTGGCTATGTTTCTTCAGATTATTCTTTCATTTTTATCATTAAGAATGACATTTTAAATTGGCTACTTAAGATTTAATCTTGGAAATAATAAGTAGTCTTGTTTATGGGATATTGTCATATATTTGTAAATAGGTAAAACGCAGGACTTTTTCCTGAATACATTCTACTAGTACATGCACTGGTCACTGATATAACTGGCATGGTTTTTGGGCAGCTATTTCAGCTTTTGTCATAAGACAATGGATGGGATAAGTCATTGGGAGGTTGTTACATCAAATATGAATGGGTGTCATTTAATCATTTGTAAAGGGGGCTTGTTTTCCTGCTTATTGCTTACTGACACTTGCTGTTTTTTCCATATTATATATTGTTTTATATGCTAATGTCAGTGCCTTCTGCATGTTCCTCTATGTTCTGTTTTATAGTAATTACTGTTAAGAGGCTATCTGTTAGGTGGAGCTCTGAAAAAACTGCAGAACAAATGACCCATTCAGTAAGAAGTCACATGGTAGATGTTAACTTAAAATTCGGTTTCTGATTATTTTAATGGCCTTTTTTTCTAATAATAGATACAAATACTTATTTTATGACATTTGTTTGAGTTTAATTCAGCACAGCAATAATGAACATTTGGGATTCCCATTGTTTGAGGTTCCTGATTTTATAATTTTATTTTATTTTATTTTATTTTACATTTGTTGACCGGGCTAGTCCAGCTGGATATATGTCCATTTTCAGTGGAGGCCCGGTGAGAAAAGCTCCAATGGTTATAACAAGTAAAAGGGAATACTAAAAAATACACATAGCAAAACAAAACAAATATTAAGCATAAAGATAATCAGACTTTAGTATAGGTAATGTACATGTCAGAGGAAATATACATAACAAGATAGTATTCCTAAGAAAAAGTCATTAAATAATTGCAATACGCAATTTATAATATCATAATGTAGTGTAAATAATACATAGTCATATTTTTTTTTTTTTCCTTCATAGTATATATATGAGATAAGTTGTATCCACAAGGATGTTATGTCCATGGGGATCAGTCAGGATGTATTGTAGTGAGAAGGAAATATTGAGGTAGAGGAAAGGAGGAAGAAAGGTTAATAATCACCAGTAACATTTATAAATGAGACAAAGCAAAATATGATTATTGACTATATTAAAGTGCACAAACTATGGTTCTGAGAGCAGGATTGTTATAGATCTAGTTAAAGGTCAGATGTACTGGTATATAATTTGGTTCAGCTGATTTGTACATAGCTCTTTTTCCTTTATTATATTGTATATCAGCTTGTTGCATTCTGTTACTACTTTTTTCTTGATGGGTGTAGTCCTTATGCATGCTCTTGACAATTATGCAATTATTTTGCCAGTAAAAAAAATGACATGTTAGGTGTTATGTACCTTTCTAATTACACTAAGAAATATTATGAATGGCATTTCATCTAACAGCTTTATAGTTGGATTTTATTTTGAGTTTAGATTCTATTAGAAAAAGGGTTACCAGTTGGGTGGATGATGTTTTTATCTGACATGTGGCAGTTTTCTTTTTTTGACTCCCTTCTCTTTTCTTAATAAAACTTTTCATGCTTTAGAGTGTTTGTTCTGTAGCATTGGGCTTTTTGGTGGTGTATTTGGTGGGGTTTCCTGTCTGTTGTAGATAACTTTCTAGATTTATTTACTCATTTAGGCATATTTGTTTGATTTCCCCCTTAGGAAGTTTTTTGTTTTAACATGGCTAGGGATTTAAAATCATTTTGTGGGATACTACACAACACTGAAATCTAGTTATATTATTTTTTATTTTCTTTATTTATGTATTTGTTAATTAAGGTAGAACACCTATCTATATGGACCTTTTCCAGGTTCAGCCCAGGTGTACTGTCTGGTTCTATGACTTGGTCACTCATACAGTATGCAAATGAAGGCTAAGAACATCCCACAAGCTCCAGGACATTAATAGCCAATTTTCTTAATTATTTGCTGTAAACAAGAATGTCAAAAGAATACTTCAATAGCAGCATTTTAGGATTACTCATCTACGAGACTCATCTGTCAATCAGTGAACTTTTAAAATTGTCCAGGATGGGATATTTGTTAATAAACTCTTCCTTTGATAATGATTGTAGTCAAGGAGGATCTGCTATTCTGAGGTCATTGTTACTCCCAGATTTTTGGATTATGAATGCCTTTGTGGAATGTAAAGGGGTGATTATGGTTTCAATTTTGCATGGTATGGAGGGGCAATATGCTTTGGTTAATACATATTTTACTCCCACTGTCTTCATCATAAGCTTAAGAAATATATACAATTAGTGGGTGACTAACTTCAAGGATGGTTTGTCTAGGTGGGAGATTTAACTTACTTTTCGTAGAGGTGTTTCTAATTTTATCTTCAGAAGACTTAAACCCTTGGCATACAGTTCAAGAGTTGATTTACTGAAATTGATTTTCCTGATTTAGCATCTTCTGGGTTTTATTCTGCATCTCTTTTTCCTTTCTGTTCTTACATTTCTCATCCATGGTCCAATACTCATAAGATCATGGTTTATCAAAATTTGAGTGACTGATGTAATCTTTGAATGTGACACTGACATTATCTCCTCTGTCATGTTTTTTTTTTCCTAAGCAGAATTATGTTACTAGGATGTTGAGGCTATTTCAGTTCTATGGAGATTGTTCTCTCATTTCACTCTATTTCCTGTCTCTGAATAATTGTTGAGATTGCTATAAGAGCAATTTAATGAGTAGTGTGGCTGCCTTGGGGGCAATTTTCACTTGATCTAGGAATCATTAAAATATTTTCTGCAATAGTGACTTTTGTCAATGGTCGTACACAAGGAGAGGGAGTAGAATGCTAAGTATACAGTTACAATGAATCAGTTATCTTGTCCTTGTTCTGTTATTGGGCAGGATCATTACTTGTAGTACTGACATTTCACTCCAAGGAACTACTGGATATTAAGGTTAAACATTTACCATCTAGTTGCAAACAACAATTTTGGTTTGATTCCTCAGTCGACACAGTTTGGTTCTCATATTTGTATATACTTGTAAAAGCAGTCCATTTGCATTTTAAACCCGGCTGGGCCATTGACTTGTAGTTTAATTCACAACTGTGGCATGACTGTATACTACTGCCAGATCTGAGGCTTAGTTATTCATTATTACATTTTTCCATAAACAGTGTTACTGGTAAATTTCTGCGTAATCTGGTACCTTAAACTACAGTAGAAGTTAAATAATGAGAGAATTGTCTTTGTTCCAGTTTGTGCTTCATTGTTTTGATATTGCGCTTATCATTACTTGCTTAATGTTGCATTCTGTGTCTGCCTTGCCCATCCCCCACCAACACATTAAGTTAAAGTTTTTGAAAGCACTCCAATATTGGCTTTATTTGATTGGATACCTCTCCGCTAGCCTGCTTGTTCCTTGAAAAATGGTCCCAACCGTCCCACCCTTTTGTTGTGTTGATTTTATAAGGCTGTATTTCTGGCCTTCACCCCTTATGATAATCTGATTTCCAAAGGCTGTCCCTCCCCTTTTTGTTGCTATTGTCTGTTGTATAAGCTATTTATGTACTCTTCCCACCCATTGATTTCCATAGATTCATGATACTGAGTGCCCACCCAGCAAACCAGTATTGCTGATGAGTAAACCTCTTTTATAATATATTGTTTCTTGCTCATAGGTTAAAGGTTCATAGGTGTGTACTAGGGTAATGGCCCTAGAGCCTTTACAAGTCTAGCCTATAGAAGTGTCCGGCATTGTGCCACCCGACATTAGTTCCCAGTGCCTCTATTATGTAGAGCCACTGCAGTGATCCCCAGGGTGAACTTTCAATTTCCCATTCACTCATCAAGATTTTTCTTGAAGAGGGCCAGTGAGGTGTTCTGCTTGACATGTATGGGAAGTCTATTCCAGAGCATGGGCAATCTCTGAGTTATGAACCTGTCCCTCCAGTATGTTCTGTTGATTATGGTAATGAGGTTGAGGTCTCTGGAATGTGTGGTGCAGAGGGATTTGGATTTTATTTTCCTAGAACTCTGCAAAGCTTAGAGTCCTAGCCTGCATTCCAGATGTATTTTACTTATGTCCGGTATCATCCGGGCAAAGTTAAGTATCTTTGATTGCTAAATCACAGTTGCTTAAGTTATTTTGAGTGATCACTACTGTTTCCTGCTTTTATGTATGCATTTCATTGTCTTTTTTGCAAAGAATTGTTTTTTCTGTCACCATTACTGCTGTAAGATTGCCTTGAAATCACCTTCAGTAAGGGCTTTCCAGCTGTTTAACTGATTTGTGGTAGCATTATACTTGTGGGTGTTTGCTACTGTGTTTTTACATTAGGAATACAGGGGTAATTCATCTTGTGCCAGGAGGCATTTCCTAAATTATCTGAATTGGGAAATATACAAAAGGACTCATACTGTAACCATTTTATTAGCCAGAGTACTCTTCAGTTAGTTTTCTGTTTTTTCTGTGCTGCTAAAAACTTTGTGCATTTGAATGGGTTAGCAGTGACTTGTATAGTAGCAAACACCTGGAAAGCAACTTTCCCCTGTATTGCCAACCATAAAACTGTATCTTGTAAAGCTGCAATATAGAGCAAATACCTTGTGGGCCAACAAGCTTAGAGAAGCAAGTTAGGCATCTAGTGGAAATACCTACAGATTTAGAATTCAGTATTGTGTGAACATTAACGTTAGTAGAATTTAATACTGTCTAGCATAATCTACTCCAATAAAATATCCTTATTAGTCTGCAGCTACAAAGAACCCTTAACAGCCTTCTAACACCAGTATCCCACCCCTTGTAGCTCACCAACCAAAGGGCTGAACAGTATGGATATGCAATTTCCCAATTTCTCTAGCTTAGTGAATATGTTCATCTTGAGACAATGTAGCAGTTGTGTCATGTTTACTAACAACCATTTAATCCTTAAAGAAGCAAACACATTATGTCGGAAGTGCACTTACATAGTGACACTGGAGGCTAAACTCTTATGTACATGTGCACATCAACTTGTTGAAAACATGCACACAACACCGAGCTCACATTGCATACAGACACACATACAGTAATGTATGCTGAAGCACTTAAAAGCAATCTTTCTAAACAACAAAGATTATCTAGACTGTCCGTTGTCAAAGCTATGCCTCAGTAACACCAAAGATACTCAGAAAAAACAACACCTAACACTACACATACTGTCAATCTCAGTGTAGCTCCAAACACTAAGCCCCTAAAGCAAGCAAGCAGACTTCCCAGGACTCTCATTATAGAGGACTCCATTGTTAGATATAATGATTCCCCTCTAATGGAGCTGAATAAGAAGATAACTGTTAGTTGCTTATGTGGAACCAGGGTCCACTAAATCACGTATGCACTTACGTCATCACAGCACAGGTACCAGTATGATTCTATCACAGTTGATGTAGGTGTAAATGATCTGAAATGTACTTTCCTGGACTATATGAAAAGAGACATTACAAAGCTATCAGACTACGTCTCTCAGGATGGTATGAGCTTAGCACTGAGTAGCATATTACCATCATTGATGACGATGCCACAATATGAGCAAAAATTATTGATTTCAACAACTTGCTGCCTTTGTGGTGTAACTTTATGGTGATCCAATATTTGTCATCTTAGGAGAACATAGTTAACAGACCACATTGCTCTGCCAAGGATGGTCTGCACCTTTCCCCTCTAGGCTTTTGAATACTGGCTAAAATGTTATCCACTCCATTGTGCTTTTTTAGGCAATGCCAAATTGACAAACCTATCAACATAGTAGAATCAAGTCAACAGAACCCCAAGGTGTTACTACCCAATACCAAGAGCCTAAATAAAAAGTATACTCCATGAAAGCCCTCCTGACAATGGAGAATATAGACATCTGTGCAGTTACTGAAGCATGGTATAAAGTGGCAGCAAGTACCCCAGAGTGCAAGGTTTTAGTGCCTACCACACTTTTAGACCACAAGCTGCACAGACAAAGGCTAAAGGTGGAGGCGTCTCAATATACATCAGTAACAAGCATACCTCTATGGTGGTCAACCAGAATGGTGTGCTAGAATTCCTTCATGTGCAGATCACCATAGACGAAATCCCTTACCATACCCTAACCGACTAAATATCATCTTCCATATTCCAAGAAGTTCATAATGCACACTTGGACCTACTGGAGACACTTACCATCCAACCTAACATTCTACCCATGGGAGACTTTAATTATCCTTCTATAGACTGAGAATCCTGCAAGCCTCAAATCTATAGGCACAGAGATTCCTCAACTTTGTAAATATGAATACCCTTGATCAAATAGTGAATATGCCACTACAGGTTCCAGCGTACTGGACCTAATGCTCACAAATATGGGAGAAAGCTGCACCCCCCAATTTATCATCTTCCCTGGTAAGATCTGAACATAAAACTGTCTTCTTCAAAATCAAAATCAACTCTGTAATCCCATTAAAACTAATAACAGTTAGGAAGTAGCCCAAGGCAAATTACCTTTTATTAAGTGATGGTTTTTCAAATTCAGTGCTACTACAGACCCAGACAACACAGCAGTCTATGCAGAAGTGCTCTCAGAAAATCTGTATAGCAATGTCAATGACTGCATAGAGGCTGATGCACTAAACCTAGTAACAAACCACCCTAGTGGCATCCCAAATTAAACAGGATATACAGCAAAAGGAAAAAAAGTTATGGCAAAAATCAGAAAGGGTAATTCCCATAAAGATAAAAACTTTCTCATCAAACTAAATAGGCAATTAAGAGTGTTAATTAGGTCAAAAAAGCCAACTTTGAGGTTAATCTAGCCTCTGAGTTGAAAGATAACCATAAGGCCTTCTTTAGCAGTGTTATAAACCTCAAGGGCAACACACAGCAATGTGCTGAACTGTTGGTTAACAATGCCACATTCACAAAGACTAATGATACAGTGAACCTGTTAGCAGGCAAATTCTGTTTCAGTTTTACCCCACCCCCACCTCACCCCTAACCATCCCCCCAAAAATATTCTCAAACATAACCCCTCCAACTATATCTAGGGAGCGTGTACTGGCTGTGCTCACTGAAGCCAAGAACATGGCCTCAGTGGGCCCTGATAACATCCCAGGATGTCCCTGAATAGTCTAAAATACAACTTATCAGGGCCATTGAAGTCATTATTTAACTATAGACTTAAAACAGGCTTTATGCCATGTGAATGAAAGACTGTGCTGGTCATCCCCCTTGATTAGCATAAGGGAGGACCTTCAACAGATCCTGGAAACTACAGACCCATTACTCTGACTAGTCTTATTTGCAAAGACATGGAAAGAATTATCACGGAAATTTTCAGCAAGAACATAGGAGACCTACAGACACTGGCTCCATCCCAGTTTGGCTTTGATGAGGAACATTCATGCTTACTGAATCTGGTGAACTTCTTTAAAAAGGTCACTAAGGCAATAGATATGGCTAAAGCATTTGATACAATATCTCACTCAGGCATCGTCAACAGACTTACAGAACTAGTTATAAAACCCTGGATAACATGTTGGCTATCTAGCTGGCTCACTGATAGATTCATAGATTCATAGACTGTTACTAGGGTAATGACTGGGCGTGGGGAGCTTTTCTAAGCCTAGTCAAGTTTTCCCAAAAGAATAATGATGTCCTGTCTCCAAATAGGACATTGAGCGCCAGGCATTTATAGGTTCATAGATTCATAGGTGTGTACTAGGCTAATGGCCCTGGAGTCTTTACAAGCCTAGCCCATAGGATTACCCTGGCATTGTGCCAACCGACCTTAGTTCCTAGTGCCTCTGTTAAGTAGAGCCACTGGAGTGATCCCCAGGGTGAATTTTCTATTTTCCATCCACTCGTCAAGATTTCTCTTGAAGACGGCCAGTGAGGTGCTTTGTTTGACATGTATGGGAAGTCTCTTCCATAGCATGGGCAGTCTCTGGGTTATGAACCTGTCCCTCCAGCACATTCTGTTGATTGTGGTAATGAGGTTGAGGTCTCTGGAGTATGTGGTGTGGAGGGATTGGGATTTCTTTAGATGTAGCATTTCTAACAGAGGTGGGTCAGACATGGCTTTCTTAGTCAAGCAGAGATCGCCTCTAAGTAGGTGATATGAGACATAGAATAGTCGGAGTTTTTTGAGTCTGTCCATATAGGACAGGTGTTTAAGGCCTAGAATCCTCTTTGTGAGGTACTTTTGCGGCCTCTCTAGTTGTTACATGTGTCTAGGGAGGTGCATGCCAAATGGGGCATTGTACTCAATGATTAGCCTAATGAGGGAAGAGTAGACGGAAACAGTGACCTCTTTCTTCCTGGATGTAAAATCCTTAGTAATGAGATGTGCCAGATAGAAAGACTTTCTGACTACAGTGGCAATGTGGCCATCGAAAGAGAGGTTGTTGTCAACCTGTGTTTTCAGATCTCTTAAAATGTCTTCTGTGTTCAGTGGACTACCATCAATGTGGTAATTCATGGGAACCGGGTTTTTCCCAAAGGGGATGACAACACATTTTTTGGCTTTGAGCTTAAGGCCATGGTTCTGACACCAGTCGTTGGTCTCAGTGAAGCCTTTCTGTAGGATGGCAACATCTCTTGGTGAGTTAATAATAGCTCCTAACTTGCAATCGTCTGCAAACATTGTCAGTCAGAGTCCCTTCGTGTTGGCCTGGACTTCAGAGAAGTATATACCAAACAGGAAAGGACCCAGGACTGAACCCTGTGAGACTCCACTTGTGACTGGTCAGCAGTCTGACTTGGAACCAGCTACTTTCACACTGTGGGGTTTATCTGTGAGACAGTTTGCAACCCACCTAGGGATACAGGGGTTGATGCCTAACTTACTGAGTTTTTCTATGATTCCTGAGTAGGGAATGGTATCAAAGGCCTTGGCTAGATCACGGTAGGCTGTGTGAACCGCCTTGCCTTCATCCACAGCTCTAGTGACTGACTCAAAGAAGTTGACCAAATTGAGCAAGCATGATCTACCCTTCACAAAACCAAACTGTGTGGGATCCAGAGTTTGGAGATTCCCTATATCCTTGTTTATTAGGTCCATGATGATGTGTTCCATAGCTTTGCATATCAGACTTGTTAGGCTAATGGGGTGATAGTTCCCAGGGTCTGTAGTCACTCATCCTTTGTGGAAAGGGATGACTGTAGCAGTGCACCATTTGGTAGGGACAAAGCCTGAGGTGAGGCTGTGATTGAACAGGGCACACAGGTGAGGTGCCAGTTCACTCTGTAATTCATGTAGAACACAGCCAGGGATATTGTCAGGTCCCATAGAAGCTGTATTCTTTATAAGCTACCTCTGCCATAAGGGACATGGGTGTCAGGCCCAGTGTAAGTTTCCTATTCCCCTTACACTGATAGGACCCAGGAGGTTAGAATCGGTGAGACCACCTCCAGAAAGAGGCTGGTCACCACTGGAGTAACCCATGGGTCTGTGCTAGGCACATTCCTCTTTGGCATATACTTCTTGGATGTCAAAGACAATGTCAAAGGTCTCTGGCTAACATAGTTCACAGGTGATTGCAAACTGGGCACAGTCACTGAATTCCACCCCTCCAGACCTGATGCCAAAGCCATGTCTTAAAACTCAATGCCATGAAATGCATTATAGTACCTTATGGGAAGATGGCCACCCCAGGTAACTACTTCATCGATAAAACATCCCTAAAAGTTGCTTTACTAATCAGGGATCTGGGAACTCCTGTAGATAGTAACCTAACCTTCCACCAACTTGTGCCCAAAATCCTTCTGTGTTGCTCAACTTATAAGCAAGGGCATGGCATCTAGGTCCAGACAGGTCAGCATACCACTGTACTCGGTCCTCATCAGACTGAATCATAGAGTATAATGCCCCCTTCAGTATGTACCTGACCAGACACTTGCAGCAACTGGAACATGCACAAAGGCTCCTTACAAAAAGAAAACAGGGAGTAAACACATTGTCCTACACTGACTGCCTCAAAGCCCTGTCTCTTTATTCAGTATCACACAGACTTCTGAGAGGTGATCTTTGCTTGGCATACAGTGCATCCCCGGACCCTGTTTTGATTAAACTTTTCACATCCGCAAAACAAGCAGCATCAGAACTACTAGATTAAAAGACCAAAATTTGGCTTGGAATATAATAGTACATGTTGAAGAGACAGATATGTTTCTCAGAGAATTTCCATTTTCTGGAATATGCGTTTTATCCATGTTAAGCTGTGAAGCAGAGTTCCTCCCTATCCTTATTTATGTGCAACTTGGACCAGTGGATGGATAATCAGAAATTTACTCCTGCTCTTGTGTCTATGTTTCTGATGGACAGAGGCAGTCAGTAAATCACCCCCTATATAAATCAAATTTGTGAGTTACATTTGGGTTGCACAACTAGCCTTATAAGGCCCTAGTGGTCTTTATCTTAATATACACCTATGAGCCTATGAACCTATTTTCTGTAGAAAAATTCAAAAGGTGTATAATGTACTTGTTTAATTCTAAAAGGATTAACAAAATATACTCCACTCAGGAATTGCTTATATTTGTAACCAAATAGAAAATATGTATGCTGTAACTGGAGAGATGGACCCTAGCATTATTTACACATATCTTGAGTAGACCTGACTTTCTCTTTTGTCAAATGTTTACTTGGCTGTCTAGTCTGCTTCATTTAGCAAGTTGAAACAGAGAGGATGTTCAGCTACATGTGGTTAAGCCCTTGTACCTGACACATTTCCACCTGAGTTCTAGTATTACTTATGTTCTTAAGCCAATGACTTGCTTATTATTATCTTAATTTCCTTTTCGTTCAATCCCAATTTCCTGGAAGGGAACCCTAGATTCAGTGCTTTGTAAACTGAGATGTAATCATTTTGACCTTAATCATTATTGTCCTGTATCTCTTTTGAACGTTGACAATAGCATACATATTTATTATTTTTAATTATTAATTATTTTTATTTTGGATATGATAGCTAAACAATGTATAGCTCAGTTTATTCATAAAAATCAGGTGGACTTCATACCAAGTGGACAGGATCATGTCTGCAATAGAAGGAACATGGGGCTGATAAAGAAAAAACAAGTGCCTGACAAACTTTTTTTCACTTTGACTAGTACTTTGTATAAAGTATTGTTAGGCTCTTTTATTTGAGGTTTTATAAACTGCATTCACTTCCATCTTTCCACAAGCCTTGTCCAAGATTTATGAGGTTTCATGCATTTCCTTGCCTTTAGACTCCTGTATCTAAATTATATATTCTACCATTTTGGCACTAGAGAGGGGTGCCCTCACCCTATTTTTTTGCCCCGTTAATTACACTCATAACATTCTGAAAGGTTAAACAGGCCTGTAGATGAGTATCTTTTACAAGATTCTGTTAGTCTGTTTTCTGTTGATACACCTGTAATGTTCCCTCATCCTTTATACAGAAATCGTGTTTGTAGTCTATTTTTCAGTTTTTAATTTTCAAATTTACTATATTTAGTCGCAAACTATCTATTCATTCCATATCTCAACAGTCTTGGAAGCAACATTTCCAAGCTAGTTGTCTGGCTGATATATTCTGTTAAGCATCTTGGACTGGGACTCACTATATATCAGGATAGGCAAGCCAGGACTAGAGGAATGGTCAATTAATAATGTTGAGTGACATCCTGGGTAAGCACACAATGATTAAAACAGCTTTACCTCCCAAGGTGATTTATCCTTTGGTTAAAACAATGATTATTTGTGAGAAATCCACCTTTTAGTCATGGAGGCGTAGCTTTGTTAATTTTCTGCTGGATAGTTATTTGCCCCAAAAGTATATTTAGCATTATGGCTAAAGGTAGGTAACTTAACTTTACATCATCACATAAGAAGTTGAACTGCAGAATGTTGTACACAAGTGGTTGAACATTCAAGTGAGCGATGGTTGAAGAAACTAAGAGCAAGAACACTGCTGTAATAGTAAATAAGAACACTGTTCTCAGAACAGTGAGATAAGCACCCCACTAATGTTCAACATGTTGATCACTGCTGCAGTATCCTTAGATATATAGGTGATATCCTGCCAAATATATAACAGCCAGCCAGCTTCCAAAGCTTCAGGGCACAAAACCCTTCAGAGCTTTACTGCCACTGAAGATTATACTGGTCTGAGGCTTTTGAGGATCATTGGTTGAGTTGTGCTTTCCTTTCCTGGGCAGATAAGTTCCCTCTGGGGAGAAAAAACTTCCATTTTCCTAATTTTGTTGATATTTTATTACTTTTCTTTACAGTAAAGTTATTTTAAAGCTAGGAGTATTATGTTTTAAAGGACTGTCTCAAAACAATAACATACTTTTAAATGGAGGATTCAGTCTTTCTGTCAGTTTAAAAGTGGTGTAATGTAACTAAAAACATTTTTCTGAGAAGATATTGTGTTTATTTTAATTTTGTGGGGCTGGCATAATGTTTTAAAGAGTTTTTACCGTGTTTTTCTGTCAAAAAAATAAGCTTTTGTAGAGCGGTAATGTTAACCAGCAATTGCTGCATGCCTTTTAAGGGAAAGTGACACAATTTT